>NC_141549.1:65090000-65352500 GCF_021556685.1 Rattus norvegicus
TGGCTGCCAGTGAATCAGATAGTGCCTCAGAGTCCCAGAGTCCTCCACAGAAGGAAGACAAGTCTCTAAAAATATTGAACTTCAAAAAAGAAAAGGGGCTGCACAAAAGCACAAGGCAGGGACACACCCTACAAAGAGAGCTAAAGATCTTCAGCTATGACCTGTAGATTGTGACCAGGGACATGCAAAAGGGGATCCTGGGTCAGGAAAGAGCAGGGAGGCCACAGAGGTGGAGAAAGGAAGGCATGGAGAAAAGATTGGCCACGTAGATCAGTGAGTAGCGTATTTGCCTGCCATGCAGGGAGCCCTGGGTTTCATCCCTAAACCACATAAACCACTAGGGTATGGTGGCACACGGGATGGAGACACTAACCCCAGTGGACGTTCAAGAATATTCTTGCCTATACAATGAGCTTGAGGTCAACTTGGGCTACACGGAAGCTTTTCTAAAGAAAAGGTAAGGAAAGAAGGGAGGGAAGAAAAGAGGGGTGTAGGGAGGAAGGATAGAGAGAGGGAGGGAGAGAGGAAGGAAACAAACATGAGTTCAATTGACTGTGAAAAGAGTAAATCTGAGGGAAAAAGGAGACCGGCTCCTGGAAGCCCTTGTGTGGTCCACATTGATAGGCTTTCTTTGTGCTCACTGGCAGATGCTCAAGGACTCCAGGCTCCCCCTGTCTCAGCAGACAATCATCCCTTGGAGACTGGCTCTCACCTGGGCTCTACCAATCTTTGTTCCTCCTTAGAGCCATGTCTGTGAATAAGGACTCAGCTCTGACAGGAATCCATCCTGTCAGAGCAAGCCTGCAAGGAGGAGATTCGAGGACTTAGAATTCTAGGTTCTTTGAAGAGTCTGCAGTCATCCTATTCAGGGTCCTGATTTTGTATTAGGGTGTCTTACATGCTCTCTGGCAGGCAGCCTAGTCTTAGAATCTCCAGTTCTTCCTTCTTAAAAGTGACTCAGAACCCACCCTGTACACATCTTGATTTCAGGACTCCACTGAGTAGCATTCAAGGACATTAAGAAGCAGGAGCTGGTTTGCATTAACTGGTACAAAGCTCCCGTTCAGCCTTGGGGGCAGCAGGCGGCGGGGGGCGGGGGTCCCAGTATCTGTCAGACCTTGCCTGGGTTGGTAAGGAAAACAAGCCACTACTTAGCCTGGCTCCCTGTTTATGTTGGGGACCGAGCGCTCCACACTGGCTGCTCAGGGGCTGTAGTGGGGAAGCTGCTGACAGGCGCAGGCAGTGGATAATGTGAGCATTCATTCACTCCCTCTGCTGTTTGCACAGCACTCCTGTATGGAGGAGAAGAGACAGGGTAAGAGAGCAGAGAAAGGAAGGGCCATGAAGGCCATTTGGTAGAAGCCAGCCTCACAGCCTTCCAGGCTGCCCCATAGGAAAGGTCACCCTGGGGTAGTTGAGACATAGTGTCTGCTGGGCAAGGTGAAATTCTGTTGCTAGCTTGGCCAAGTCTATAATAAGGCTAGTTAAACGTTTCTAGCGTTTCCAAATATTCTTCATGATATTACACCCCACCCTCCCCCAATGAGCTGCTTGCTAAGAAAGGGTGGGTAGACCCAATGCCCTTCAATCAGCTTGGATGCAGTTCAACCTCTTCTATCCCATACAAAAGAGCTGGGTCAGTCACTTTGGTCGGTCACTCCCTCTGCCACCTACTGATAAGAGACCCGACTAGGAGTCCCTGACCCATTCCCAACCTCGCCAGCATGAACATGACCTCGGGGTAGTTATATAACTGTTCTGCTCTTCTGTTGCCTCACTTTGACTATGGGCAGAAGAGCCAGTGCCCCACCTCCCAGGGTGACTGTATTAGGGAGATGAGGAAATAGCCCACAGCCAGGACATCCCCAGGGAAGAAGTTGGCAAGTGTTTATGCAAAGGGACAAGGAGTGATTACTGTAGACTTCGGGAACTACAATCAGGACTCGGTTAAATGTTCTTTTCTGTGTCTTGTTTTATTTTTATCATATATTCCTCAAAACCCCTGACAAGTTATTGTCAACCTCGTGGATGGCACAGAAGCCCATAGGCAGGACTTGACACACAAGCCATAGTCTCCAAAGTCTTGCTAAAAAGGCAAGCAACAGGTGGAAGCCAAATTTAGGGTGAATGGTTGAAAAAAAAACTCCAAATCTAAATAAACAACACATGAGGCATATATAACCATAAATGTATCTGAAGAGTTTCTGACTTTTGGTCCGTACTTGTGAAATTATTTGACCCTTCGTTCATGTGCCCCAGTGGTAGGTTTTCTTCTCTGTGGCAAATACCGGAGAGAAAGAACTGAAAAGGAGTAAGACCTCTCTTTGGGCTCACATCTGCAGAGGTTGCAGCCCATGGTTACTGGGGTCCATGGTGAAACAGAGCACCATCGAGAAAGGGCATAGCTGCTCACCCGATGGTGGCCAGGAAGCAGAGAAAGTCAGGAAAGCCTCGGAAACAAGGAAGGTGTGACTACTTGGGGGACTTCCCTGAGTGACCCACTTCCTCTAACTAGCCCCTGTACCCACCAGACACCATCAAATTATGAATCCATGGATGGATGGGTCCTATGAAGAGGTTAGAAACCTCATGATGCAGTCACCTCCTAATGACAGGATCCTCCGACTGGGAACCAAAGGCATGGGCCTTTGGGGACACACTTGATGTCCAAACCATGACAGCTACTTTGTTCCTGAACCCACTCTAAGCTGCTGGTCTCTAACCCATCAGAAACAGACCAGAGCATCTCTCAGTCAAACCTTGAAGCACCTCCTAACGAAGATGAAGTTCTCAGCAAGTTCTTCCAGTTTGCTTTCTGCTGCTGTGATAAACACTGAGACCAGAAGCAACTCGAGGAGGAAAGGGTTTAAATCAATTTATACTTCCTGATCCCAGACTATCGCTGAGGGAAGTCAAGGCAGGACCTCAAGCAGGAAGAAGCAGATGTCATGGAAGAGGGCTGCTTATTGACTTGATCCTTGGCTCATATCCAGCTACCTTTCTTTGTTGTTGTTGTTGTATTGTGTTGTTTTTCAAGACAGGGTTTCTCTGTGCATTCCTGGCTGTCTTGGAACTTTCTCGGTAGATCAAGCTAGCCTCAAACTCCAAGTTCTGCCTGCCTCTGCTTCCCAAGTACTAGGATAAAAGGTGTGCACCACCACCGCCCGGCTCAGTTACCTTTCTTGAATAGACAGACTTACTCACATGTATTTGATACCATACCAATGGGCCTCCCTACATCAATTAGCAACCAAGAAAATGCCTCCACACACTTGTCTTCAGGTCACTTTGATGAGACTCCCAGCTTCCTGGACTGAGCAGAGGTCAGTTCTATCCAGCTTTCAGACAGCCATTGTCGAACTACCCGGCCCATGCCTTAATAAGGCAACCTAATAACTTCTCTCTGTTACATAAATTAGCGCTGTAAGTTCTGTTCCACTGGAGAACTCTGTCTAACACACACCAAAGCCAACAGTCATGGTTACACAGGGAACGGCTCCCTCTGTTTCTTATGGCAATTCAGGTCCTTGCTTCACTACGTATGTCTCTTCCTCCCTAGCCTCGTTCCTTGTTTTAGGATATCAGAAGAGCCACAGAATAAAGCTCTGGATGAGTATGGAGAATAACAAGGAGTGCTTACTTCATTCTCTTTCCCAGCATTTCCAAAGAGAACCAATGGGTCAGTAGCTGTCATCTAGACTAGAATAATGAAAGCAGAACAGCCCCTCTCTCTCTCTCTCTCTCTCTCTCTCTCTCTCTCTCTCTCTCTCTCTCTCACACACACACACACACACACACACTAACACACACATACACATATATACTCACACTCATGCACACACACTAACACACACACTTGTACACACATACACACACTCTCGTACACACACATATACACATACACACTCCACACTCACACACACACATATACTCACACATACACTCACAGACACACATACACACTCACACACATATATACACATACATCTACTCACACACACATACACTCACACACACACACACACACACACACACACGAGTCAGTGTCTACTGGATACCTCTTGCCACGGTTGCCAAGCACTGAAATACAGTGCAATAATGCAGCTACATGGCACAAGATTCTGAGGTGGTGAATGAGCTCCTGTCTTCTTTTGACAGAGATGATTATGGGAGCCAGAGAAGAGGCGTGCCTTTCATCATGAGTGCTGAGCCTAGCACGTTGTTCACTTCCTGCTCAGCTCCTGTTCATTTTCTATTACAGCCTCCTCTTGGGCAGAGTGTCAGCTGTCCTGGGGGTCACGTGCTTCCAGAGCCCCGTTTGCCTCCTCCGCACTTCATCGTCCGTGACAGTCATTCCCAGCCCAGTCGACAAGCGCTGTCATTTCTATTTCTCTAGATCATGGTGTTCTTTGCTTTATTTCATCTTAGCATGTAGGGATAAGCCCTGGAGCTCAGTCTGGCGGTCTCAGAGCATGGCCGAGCACAGCAGAGCAAAGGGTTGGTGTTTCAACACAAGCCATGCTTCCAACATGGAGGAAGGATCTTGGAAATGCCTAACCCTGGTCACAAACAGAAGCCTAGAAGGCTTAAGGGATTTAGTGCCCCTCTAGGCAAAACAACAGAAGGTACCAATCACAAAGGAAATCATCTGTGTTATTTTCCCTCTGGAGAAACAGCACTTTAGACTTGAAAAGCCTGCACCAAGCAGCCATTACACACACACCGTAATGGATAGCGATAGACTCTGGGAGCAGAAATCCTGGAAGAGCATTCTGTGGTAAAGCATCTCAGAAAAGGAACGTGGTAGGTTAATGAGCCTCAGAGACAAATGTTTTCTGTGGGAACACTGCACAGACATCCCTTTCTTAATAAAAGGACAAAGAGAGAAAATCGATGGCAGAGCCTTTCTTCCCTGGAACTATGGAGATACAGGTTAAAAGCCACTTAGGAAGGAGCAGAGTTTGACGAATCCATGACTCCCACTAACTTCGGAATGAAAGCTGGATTTAATGGCACTGTTGATAAGGTCCTGCACAATCTGCCTCAGCTTTTCCTTCTAGTCCTTATCTGTGTCTCTGTACTGCACTCCCAGCCTGCCTAGTAACCTGTTTATGCTTTCTCAATACACTGCTTCCTCGTCCCTCCTCCCCTCTCCTCCTCCTCTGTATTCCTCCTCCCCTTCCTCTTCAGCTTCCTCCTCCTCCCCCTCCTCCTCCTCCCCCTCCTCCCCCTCCCCCTCCTCTTCTTCCTCCTCCTCCCCTCCTCTTCCTCCCCCTCCTCCTCCCTTTTCTCCTCCCCCTCCTCCTCCCTTTTCTCCTCCTTCACCTTCATGCCTTCACATTCCCTGTGCTAGAAGGGCCTCTCTGTTTCATAACAGTGCAAACTCCCACTCTTCTTTCAACACAGTACAAATAAATCCCGGTGAGGCCTCTCCTGAGTCTCTTTTCTCCCTTTAAGGGAATGTACGAGCTTCTGTAACCTATGAACTCGCCAGGAGTTATTTTATGCGTGTCTGTCTTCCCATAGTCTGAGCTCCTGAGAATAGAAGCTGGGCCTCCTTGCTGTTAGCTCCTGAGCCCAGCCCAGGGCCTGAGCACAGTAGCCACTTAAAAATGATGAATGAGTGGATGGATACGTGACTTGGAACCAATCTTGGAAGGCTCCGGGAGCCCGGCAGAGTGATTGGGTACGGTGTTCAGGGATGTCCACTGTGGGGTCTTCAAAATGATCTGGCGGAGGGCAGGGAGAAAACAGAACTCCTGTTCACGTTTGCTTGTCACAGATGATCCATGCAAAGTAGGCCTTCCTTGTAATTCACACGAGCTGATAGACGCGCATATTTAACCTATAAATAACCGATGTGTGTGCTTAAAATGCAGACCTCAATTATAAACAAAGGGGAATGCATTCAAAGAGTCTAAACAGAGAAAGCATGAACAAATGAAGGAGTGCGAGAATTAGTCTTGCGGACAAGGAGAGAAGGACATCAGTCTTGAATGGAGCACTAAAGAGGGTCCTACATAAGGAGTGAGAGACTAGACAAGTGTTGGGCAATAGGACAAGGTTCCCCTCATGAAGACCTACCAAGGGACTTCTGTTACTGTCTCCAGGAGTATTAAGGTAGGGGTCAGCAATTAGGAGACTCTCAGGTGCCGGTACCAAACGGAAAAGAAGCTGAGCTCAGAGAACAGAGCAGACTGCCTTACCAGAGGCTTACGCTCTACTGTGTCCTTTTAGAACTGTTCCCTTCTTGTTTGAAGGGCAACAAACCAGGACTGTGCATCAGGCCAGACCAGCAGCAGCATGCAACTTCTTAGAAAAGTCTATTTATAGCCTGGAGTTATTGCAGCACACTGCGCTGCTGCCCTGTAGGTGGCCTGCCAGGTGGTGCGAGCTACTGCCGGGTGAGTGACCATCTTCTGGCTGCTTCCTGTTAGTTTAGGGAGCAACAAAGCAGGTGGATTTGTTTGTCCATTGAGCAACCTGCCCAGGCCCTCCCTGCCTAGCCTGACTTGCTCCCTTTTAAACATTAACCATTTCCTAAAACCCGTGTTTTATGCTCAATGCCAGAGCTGGGGGTGGGGCAGAAGAGAAGGCAGAGAGGGGAAAAAGAAAGAAGGGAGAAAGAGTCTCTAACAATAGGTCATCCACTTCATAGCATCTGTTATAAGTGTCCCCTGGGCTCTGGGAGCTGGGGACACCATCTCCATCCTCAGGAACTGACCCCTGGTAAAGGAAACACAACAGAGCTAGCCGGAAAAAGAGTGGAGGCGTGTCCACTGCTGGATCTGGGCCCTCTTTGAAGCTGCTACTCTTCCAAAGGTTTAGTGGAGACAGAGAAATAGAGAAATCTGAAAGCCACCAGGATCCCTGATCCCAGGGCAGTGGAGCTTAAACTTTAGTAAACAAAGTTGACTCAGTGGAGCGAATGGCTTTGGGGTTGCTCAGTTGGTAGGACAAGGCCAAGAGTCTTTCCTTTGAGGTAGAGACACAGGTTTTTCTTTTGCTTGCATTGTCCAGCTCTCTGAGGGATTCCAAGGCAAGTGGTCGTGATCACAAGGGGGCGCTGCACTTCCAACGCTGGAGGACAGGCGTTGGCAACCTCAGGGACAGAGGACAGGAAGCAGGAGGCTGGAGAGGATTTAGACACAGGAAGCGGGAAAGAGACAAACCCCAGGCTGCAAACTAGAAACAGCCATCACCAGAGGCCCTGGGGTCATGCAGCTGGCTGCTGTCTGTGGTTTAGCCCGGTTCCTGGTCCTTAGCATGAAAACTACGACTTAGCTTAAAAGTGTGCAGTTATCTGAAGGCGGAGTCGCTAGACTGAGCTTGAACAGAAACGCTTCCTTTCGGGGTCAGCCTCTCCTTGGTCACGCCTCCCCTTTCTTCCAGACCTCCTGGTTGTAGTCTATTGCTGATCTCCTGATTCCAGAGTAACTAAAACCCAAGGGGATGGGAAGAGAAGATGAATTATCTTGGCGCTGTCTTCCACGGCTTCCGTGGCTCTTGGCAGCTCTGTAGTCATTACTCAAAGGCTAGACATCCAGCTAGCCGCTGCCTGCTTCCATGAAGAGGCGCTCCGGTGGCCACTAGTGACCTCCGCCTTGTCAACTTTAGATTTTGCCCCATCCTCAGCGCATCAAGACAAGTTCCTCTTAACACTGAACTCAGACGCATCGTTTCCCTTGGGACCTGTGCAGTCCAACCCTAGCATCACCCTTTAGCACCTGTTGCATGTGGCTAAGCCCCGCGCCACCGTTTCTAAGGTGTACTTTCCCACATTCCTCTCTCGGCCTTCCTCACCCCTGCCTGTGAGTTCCTTCCCTCACGAATCCTTCCTTTCCATTCTTTCATTTGAAGATCCTACCTCATTCCCCCCCCCCCCCCCCCCGTTGAGAGTCTTGACCTGGCGTGAGTGATGTTTATGCAGATGAGTTCCACCCATTCCATTCCAAGTTCGTGGGGAAGAAAGGTCTCACATACGTCTTTTGAGCCTAATGGTTAGGAACCCAACTAGCCTGAGTCCGGCTCGCAGCTCTGCGGCTCTCATGCTCCAACTCTGGGGCCCGTCTGCTCTGAGCCCTTCCAGCTCTGCTGCCACGGGCAGGTTTCGTCACCCATCTAAGTCTCCATGTCCTCACCTATAAAGTGGAAATGGAACCATACTTACTGTTCCGGGTAAATAAGCTAAGGCTTGTCCAGCATATCAAGCATAGCCGTCTGTGAATGTTTGCCCTTCTCGTTATGAATATTTATATCCTCACTTTTACTCTAATCCCTACGGGTTTAGTCTAGTAGACGCTAATAATGTTTATTGAATTAGCAATTAAGATATATAACTGCACCCATACATTACGACATCTTAAGAAGGCATGGGCAACTCAATATATCCATTCATACATAAATGTTTTATGCCGTTTCCTGTCTATGAGGATTTGCTTAGAGAGGAATTAATCTAAATAAGCTCGCTGGCCTCCTCACTCACGCCCCTCTCCCTTTGTGCCTGTCCTTCAAACTGCTTTCCTCGCCTCTGTGCCCAAGCTTGTACTGGCTGTCCTGCTGCTAAAGAGGCATACTGGGAAATGGTGGCTATTTTAAAGGACCTTAAACTGTGTCTCTGTCCTCTAGAGGAAGTAGTTGTGGGACCCACCAAGCCTTTTGCTGTTTGAGCTCAGCATATCTTCCTGTCTGTCTCTACCTTGTGAATGTGGGAGAGGGAGACTAAATGAACCCTGCTGTCCCCTTTCGTTTCCACGGTCTATGATTATCTTTCCTGTGGGGCTGCGTTTTCAACTTTTACTAATATAAATTAATGACTACAGGGGCTTCTGAATTTCAATGATTTGACTTCTTTAAAAAAAATTTGGGGGCTGGAGAGATGGCTCAGCGGTTAAGAGCACTGACTGCTCTTCCAGAGGTCCTGAGTTCAAATCCCAGCAGCCACATGGTGGCTCACAACCATCTGTAATGAGATCTGATGCCCTCTTCTGCTGTGTCTGAAGTGTACTCATATATATAAAATAAATAAATCTTTAAAAAAAAATTTTTGACTGTAGCAGGAAACAATGTCCATTCAGGAGACACCACATCTTGACATTTGAATGGCTCTCCTAGGTGTTGGGTAGGGCAGGAAGCCTCAGCTCCCATCAGCCACGTCGACCTGACAGGAGCAAAGAAGACTCTACCATGACCTGGTTGCTAGGAGATGTTGTTTTTATAGGTTAACTGTATGCAGTGAATTTTCAACTTACTGTATTTTAAAGTGACATTAATAAGTTTATTGAGACCAAGCCCTTGTTAAATCACTGTTGTCGTAATTCTCAGACGAGGAAAGTCTGAGAAAGAAAATCACTGCAGCAGTTCCTGCTCGCCCTGCCCCATGCTTGTTTTTCTGCTTACCCAGAATGCCTAGAGGTGATCGCAAGGCTGAGACAAACGTCTGGAAACTAGGCTGCCCTTCCTTTGACTTCAGGAGTTTCTGAGGGAAGATAGCAAAGGTGGACTGAACTCTAGTTGAGAAAGAATGAAAGAGAGAGAGAGAAAGAGAGAGAGAGAAAGAGAGAGAGAGAGAGAGAGAGAGAGACAGAGACAGAGACAGAGAGACAGAGACAGAGACAGAGAGACAGAGACAGAGAGACAGAGACAGACAGAGAGGAGCTTCTTAGAGAGTCTCACTAAATAATAAAAGATTAAAGACATAGGTGATAAAGTATCACAAACTACTTGTTCTTGTTGCTCTCAGAGAAAGTAGCTATGAGCTTCTACCTATCCCCAGAGACCACAGTTTAGGGCAGCCTGCAGCCTGTTCCTCTGCATTGCCCCCAGACAAGAACAGCATCCTACACTTCTGCTCCACCAGCTTTGGCACCCTCATCCCTCTCACACACAGGGCAGCTTGCCTGAAACCCACTCCCTCTTGTGGACCAGTTTATCATCTTTTAGTCCATGTTGGTTCTGAAGAGCATTTTTTAAAAATGACCTGTGTTTGTTTCCTTGAGGTTGTGCAAGGTACCCAGGCCTGTCTCACCTACTCAGGGTGGACTGTGCCTGCCCTGTCTCTGGCCTCCCACTGCTG
Organism: Rattus norvegicus; assembly: GCF_021556685.1. Classification (NCBI taxonomy): domain Eukaryota; kingdom Metazoa; phylum Chordata; class Mammalia; order Rodentia; family Muridae; genus Rattus; species Rattus norvegicus. The sequence continues at coordinate 65,100,076 of NC_141549.1, forward strand.
TTAGATAGTGAGGACTGTGGGTAGGCTTTCCTGTCTCAACATGGAACCCAGGAACCCAGTAGTAAAAGCACCATGCACTCAGGGACAGGGCCATCGTTACTCTTCCGTGGGCTCTGTCAGAGGCCAGGAGGCAGGAATTACAGCAGGCCCAGGGGAGGAGTGGTGAGCTCTGACTTAGGATTCTGTCCCTGGCTGCCCCTCTATGTAGGGAGAAAAGGAAAGAGACAGCAATAGACAATGTAGAGTGTATATTGAGAGTAAGACCTCATGGGAGCACGGTAGGACTGTGGATCTGGAGTATTCCCCAAAGGCCCATGTGTTTAAAGACTTGGTTTCCAGCTTGGTGCTTTGAGGTAGAGTAGACACTGAAAAAGGCAGAGGGAAGTGTTTGAGGCACTGGAAACAAGTCCTTGAAGGAGAGGGTGGGTCCCCGGTCTTACTCTCTCATATTTCCCTACCTGGCCATTTGATGAGCTGTTTGTTTTCTCTGCCCTGTGTTCCCTGCCATTGCTATATGGCACTCCCGCCAAAGGCCTAAAAGGAATGGATCTAACTGATCCCAGGCTGGAGTCCAAAATAAACCTTTCTTCTTTATGAGATAATCATCTCACATGCTTGTTATGGTAACAGCCAGTAAGTGGCACACGTGGCTGGCCCATTGAGGAAACAGGAGCATTTCAGCCCAAGTACCTCTGACTGGTTGGTGGTAGAAGGGGCTCTCGTGAAGAGATGCTAAGGGATTTGGACTTTATCGTCTTGGCAAAATCTATCTTCAGATAATTAAAACAAAGAATTGAAAGAAAAAAAAGACAATGTGAGTTTTAAGTCTCCTGATCTAAAAGAATCTGTTCAATTACCTCCCTAAGGGTGTACAAATGGTTGTAGGCTAACCTTGAAAAGAGATGACGGAAGGAAGTATCCTAAAACCAGCAGAAGGTGCGTACTGGCTGCACCCCTGAAAGCTGCTGTGGTAGGTGGGGATGGTCATCCCACACCTCCAGGGCACCCGACCCCATTAACAAAAAGCCTCAACCCTGTGGGATCTGTTCTGCTGCCCTCTCGGAATGAGATGAGCTGGGTGTTGCCTAAGCCATCATAGTAGTGGGAGGACTGAGACACAGGACTCCCTGCAAAACCACTTTCTAACTTGGAAGTGGTTTGGCAACCAGGCTGCAGCTTTGCGTGGACATATGCAGAGGGTCTACCCAGGAGAAATGTCCCCTTGGAGTCTCTCCACATTGTTCTCTGCAGTCAAACCTTCAAGCAGAAACAGTGAGGAAGAACGGGTACTAGCAATTGACCAACCAGAGTGGATGCCATGACCAGTTTTGCTGCAGCTGCTGCTGCTGCTGAACGTGTATATGAAGGAAGCGAGGGAGTGGCCTACAGTGTTCTCGCTCCTCTGCATGGCTGCTGGGGGAGATGTTGATGAACTGAACTGTAACAGCACGGTCTTCCGGAACCTTTAATATACTGATCTACTGCGTATTCAAAAGGCTTATTTGTGTATGCTATTTCTCAAGCTGATTTATCTCCAAATCCCTGGCTATTTCCCCAATCACGCTATCTGCTTGCCTTCCAAGGTCCTTCAGAACTGTTAGAGTCAAAGAGGAAATACCAGCTTCCAGGGAAAGGTAATCCAGAAGCCAGGAGAAGAGGAAAGTCGAGGAAGACTCCAACCACAAAATATCCCCAGCCCCCTCTTCTCTCCTGCTACATCTTGCCTTGCAGTCTTCATGTAGGGGCTGTCTGTCTGTCTGTCTGTCTGTCTGTCTATCCATCCACCCACCCATCCACCCATCTAGCTATCTATCTATTTATCTATTGTCTATCATTATATATTGTCTGTCATCTATCTATCTATCTATTGTCTATCATTATATATTGTCTATCATCTATCTCTCTATTGTCTATCATTATATATTGTCTATCATCTATCTATCTATCTATCTATCTATCTATCTATCTATCTACTTACTTTTTAATTCATTCCTTTTCACTATTTTGACACAGTGTCTTTCTTTCTAGTCCAGGCTATCTCCAAACTCTCAATTCCCAGCCTCACCTGAATACAGATGTGCACCATGATACCTGGATCCTTGGTTGTTTTTGTTTTGTTTCTACGTGTGTGTGTGTGTGTGTGTGTGCGCGCGCGCGCGCGTGCGCGCGTGTTCGTGTGTGTGGCTTGTAGCGGTCAGCTGTAGAAGCTAGACCTCCATTGCTCTCCATTTCACCTTCCTAGGCACCACTTCTAGCTGAGCCCAAGGCTCATCCATCCCACTTAGTCTAGCTAGCCAGCTGGAGACTGCCTGTCTCCGTTTTCAGAGCACTGGGATCACCGCACCCACCCTGCTTTAAGTGGCCCTGAGGATCTGAACCCTGGTCCTTACACTTGTCTATTACATGCTTCTCCACTAAGGTGACTACTTAGACTCTCATTAACATTTTAACCCTTGTTATAAGAACTTAGGAAGAGGAGGACAAAGTTACATTGTCTATACTCACTTGTTGACATAATTTTGCCCTATTAAATAGTTTTCTTTCCCCATGTTTTTAAATTTTCTGTTCTGTTCGTCTGGCACGGAGGGAAAGTGTTCTTTTTGTTCTACAGTGTACCTCCGCTGGTAGTAATTATTTTCTCTAGCTTCTGCTAGCTCCGGGGGCTCAGTCTGCTTTACAATTTTTCTCTTATCTCCCTTGTTTCCATGCCTGAAGTTTTTGTTTTTCTTCCTTTGCAAATAAAGAGAAATTTGTTTTTGCTTTCCTATTTATTATTTAAAACATGTGGGTGGTTCTGTTTGCTGTGGTATGATGTTTGCAGAATCATTTGCCCAGCGTGCCCTGCTTCGCCAGTTTAGGTATCCGAGAGTTTAGTTCTCAGTACAATGCTGTGAGAGGTGTTGGGGCCTGTAGGAGGTGGAGCCAAGAACTAGGGAGACTTCTTCTTTGGTAAAATTCTTGCCTTGCAGGCATGAAGACCTCAGTTGAGATCTCCATGCTCATATTTCTAAAACCGGGATTTGATGACACGTGCCTATAATCTGAGCGCCGGGGAGGCAGGACGGGAGGACCCCTGCAAGCCACCCAGTCCAACGCAAACTGCGGGTTTAGTGAGGGATCCTAGCTGGAAAAATAAGGTGGATAATGAACGAGGAAGGCACTCAATGCCAACCACAGGGCTCTATACACATACACACAGATATGCACAGATACACATGAAACACACACACACACACACACACACACACACACACACAGAGTAGAGCTATGCAGAAGATGGTTAAATCGGTAAAGATGCTCTTTTAGAAGATCAGCATAGTTTCCCAGAGACCCAGTTAGTTCCTGTATGAGCCAGTTGCTACACAGAGCGAGCCCTCCCTAGCCTCTGGCCTCCTGTCTCACAGAACGATCTCTCCTTACACACTATACAACCGTGACTTCATTTACTGCTGTGTAATGTGATCAGGGAGGCTATGGCAAACCTAATGCCTCAGCCTTCACACTTGGAGCTAATAAACTTTTTACCTTTAAAGAACCCAGACTTGGGCATTTTGTGATAGTCACGGTAAGTGGGGTAGTGTAGGCCAAAGCGACGAACAGGAGCAGTTTTCCTCTTTGGAGGAACAAATATGTTTACCTTGTCTGTTTTCTTGGAGTGTTTGGTCTATATCTCAGAACCTCTAAAGATCCTCCTGAGTTCTCTTTGTAAAACAAGAGAAGAGATGATTTCGGAAAGAACTATATTATGTTTTTCAGTTCATTGCCCCAAGTCCTCCATTTGAATGTAAAACTCTCCTCTAGCTTCAAGCGTTTCCTCACTCAATATTAGATGTATGTATGTTTGTTTGCTTGTTTATTAGCATTGGGGACCAAATTTAGTACACTGCATGCACAGCCTGGGCAAGTAGGCTACAACCTCAGCCCAATATTAGTTTTATTAAGGTTTTTTTAAAAAACTTTTTCCTAAGTTCGCTTTCCACTACTAAAATTCTCATTTTTTACTCAAAACAAAAGCAAACACAAAACAATACAAACCCTTCGTCCTCTAGTCTCCTAGTCTTTCCAGCTCCCTTTGGGGAGCAGTGCCATCTATGCAGAGAAAAAGCACACGTCCCTCCTCACCCTGCCCTTCCACTAGGATTCTCACCTCATCCCAACATGCACAAGGCTTCTGCACACATGGATCTCGTTTAGACTGACGTAGAGAAAGAATTCTCACCATTCTGACAGTAGAGTTTGATCTGATTTATGCTTTTTCGATTCTTGCCATCGGCATGGGCTGAGAGACTTCCTGTAGTCCTCCTTTGCCCTCCTCTAAACCTACATTCTCCTCAGCAACAAGACAGACTTCATCTTCTAGTAGGAGTGAGTGCTCCCTCCCTCCTAAGTCACTACACCAGCATCAGATGTTCCCCAGGAAGGCAGGGTATAGCCCCAGCCAGCTTACCTCTTCAAGAGAAGCATTCGGGTTATTGTGCACTTGAACCCAGATGCCCCAACTATTCCTCCCCACACACGACTACAGGGACCTGCCATAAAAGACCTTTAATCAGGACCACTGGGTCCACCTTCAGCCTGGTTTTCTCAGGTTATAGTCAAAGTTTTTTACAAAGACCCTTCTACTCTACCTAGCTGTCAAAGAATAGCAGCTCGCTGAACCCTTTAGAGATTTTAGAGATTGGTTCTTGACCACAGGGAAGCCGCCACACAGCCAAGGTGATGGGCACAGCAGGTGGAGAAGTATGTCCCTCTGCTAGCTGAGCAGGGAACTCACAGGATTTCCACCGCACGTACTAAAGACGGAGCTTTGAAAATGAGTTCATCATGTGTTCACTCACCCACTGAGTCATCTGACAAATATCCAAAGAGGGTTACCAAACACCAGATGAGTTCTGTGATGTCAGGGTCACAGGAGAAAGGACCTCACACAAGGTTCAAGCACATGGAATCTGTATCCTGGTGTTGAAAGGAAACAGATAACATGCCACACAAAATGCTCATGGAGTTGGTCTCTAGGAACATGCCATTTACACACAGATCTAAAGGGTTAAAAAAATCCATCAGGACACATTTGGTATGCAGAGTGTTCCAGGGAGAGAGATGATCGAGAGCCAGAACCCCTAGCACTGGAATGAACTACGATGATAAAGAGAACCATGTGGCTGGCGTTGATGAACAAAGAATTGGAGGAGAGGGGATTATGTCAATGAGGAAGAACGAGGAAGACACAGTCTGCTTCAGAAAGGCTTCAGTAATTTGGCGTGAGATATTTGCTATGTCGTGGTAATACAAGCCTACAACTCCCCAGCAGGAAGATTGAAAGTTTGAGGACAGCCTGGGCTACACAATATCCCTGACTTGTCTGAAGAAAAGATAGATTTGTAGTTCCCAAAGAACAGAAGAAAGGCATGATGTACGTGCCCATATGGGTAACGCTAGACACTGGTATCCAGGGGTGTGATTATGTCATGAGGGAATGGTCTTGTAAGTGGGACTAGAGCTCTTTACAAAGGGAACCCCACAAAGGAGTCTTATCCTCTCTCTGCCACATGAGGATCCAGTGGTCTTTAACCAGGGACGAAGTCCTCACCAGAACCTAACCACGTCAACATCTGACCTTAGATTGCCAGTCTCCAAACTGTAGGAATTAAACTTCTGTGGCTGACATCTGACCCAGACAATGGCACTCTGTGACAGTAGCCAACATGGACTAAGATACTCAAATAGGTCCCTAACAAATTCTAGACATAGTATGCATTCTCAAGTCTATACTGTAGGTACCTTAACAAAACAAAGAAACACGTTCCATTGACCTATAAGAATAAATGTGAAAGTAGAAAACATTTGTTCAGGGTGGGTTCCACAAGTGTCCAATATGCTAACAGTATGGATCCCAGCAGGAAAATTGCTTCCTTCACCTATAATCAATGCTTCCATGAAAAGAGCTTTCTCTTTGCAAAGTTGTTCCTTTTTTTACATAATGGGTTTACATTTGCTAACTTGTATGCAATAGTTAACAAGAAGAGGAACCTTACCAAACAGAAGGTTCTTTGAAAGTGGCAAGACAGCTCAGTTCCCTGACAAGTCCTCTGCCTTGGCACACGGTGAAGCTTCGGAATAAAATTCGGGCTGTATGAAGGATGAATAGGTCCCAGTCTGTCTCCTGTGATGTGCACAGGGCCAGAGTCATCACTCGGTTCATAAGCTTGAATAGAGCGCTTTTCATGCACGGATCCCAAGACACTTCACAGCTGCTAAAATGATCCTGAGCAAATATTTGTAGCCACACAGTACAGGTGGCTATGTGGGGCACCAGGAAGAAAAAGGATTGGACCAAACCGAGAGGTAGCTGCAGAGGGAGGACCAGAATCCAGGACCTGAGCCAGATCACAGCTCTGGGTGCGACATCAAGGCCAGGAAGGGCCTGGAGATTTCACGGCCAAGAAGAGTCATGATCAAACAAATATGAGGCTCTGGTATTGCTGCAGCTGGCTGTAAGCTGCTTCCGGACCTGGCGCCCCTTGGGCATATGTTAGCAGGGTAACTCGGTAACGCTGAGCCCTGGGTGGTTATGCAGCTTTAATCATTGAATCATGTTAATTAGATTGACTATCAGAGAGCATGTGTAAGAGAGTGCTCTCTGTCTTCCTTGACAGGCTCTCTTTCTAGCTTCAATTAAGCCTATGCTCTGTGTACTGGGGCCAAAAAGGCAAACATAGAATATGAACACATGGTCATCTCACAAAGATAACAATGGACTCAGTGTGGTCTACCTGCTCTCGGCATAGGCTGAAGTCCAAGCCCGGGGCCAAAGTCAAGACGAAGGAATAACCCTGGAGTGTCTGGAAGATGGCTCAGTGGGTGAGATTACTTGCTGCTCTCCCAAAGAACCCACATTTGGTTTCCAGTACCGTGGTCCAGGCTCCAGCTCTAATGGTATCTAATGTTCTCTTCTGGCCCCTTGAACACACACACACACACACACACACACACACACACACACACACACACACACACACGTTTTTTAAGAGAAATATTCTCTAAGACCTTTATGATGGAGGCTGCCTATTCCTGTCACTGACATCCATAAAACAAACAAACTCTTGTGTAAGTGTGGTGTCCTGTAAAGGGCGCCCAAGCATTGTACTCAAAGGGATCCCACTGGAGTTGGCCCACTGATGGATTTGAGCAAAAGGAAGATAAAGAGAAAACAGCGGTTCCAGCACTCACAATAGGCTGCTCCCATGATGTGTCTGATCTTTGGTCCTTGTAGGCTGCTCTGTTCCAGGTTTTCTCCCTGAAGAAACATCTACGCAGGGCCTTGCTTTGATGCCAGGAATTCATTGCAGTTTGGGGGCTCGTAGAAATCCTCCAGCACAGACCTTAAGTAGGTCAAGAGGCATTTGGGAAATACAGAATGCCTATTACAAATTTAAACTCCCGCCTTGCGTGGACTAGCTATGGGATCCCGGAGGGACGGGGGACAGGATTATACCATCTCTGAGTACCCAGACATACCTGACAAGGCTGATACAGGGAGGCACTTAGCATGCAGCTTGGTCTGCACTTAAGTTTTCCATTAATGCCAGTCATTATAATGATCAGTCATTGCTGTTATCGGGGCAGCAAGCTCAGAATGGCCCCGAGATGATTAGATTCTGGTCCCTCCTCAGTGCAATTCGCTCTTGGGTGCGGTTGAAGTCGGACTCTCTTTGTTGTGCAGCGAGTAGGAAAGCCGGGCTTTACTGAGAGGTCCCTGCATGGCTGACTGTGGTTTGTTATGCAATCACCTGCTAAGGCTGAGGAGGCAGGCAGAATGTATATCCGCTCCTCCCTAGGCTCACCAGAGCATCACGGGTATGCTCAGAATCTCCAGTCCTGACCCCAGGACAAGGACATCAGTATATCCTCCCACCCCCAATGAGCCAATGAGCTTTCAGAGCAGCTGCTCCAGGAGAGCACAGCCACACATGTAGAGAAAGGGCAAATTCACACATGGGTCCCACAGAGAACCAGCCTCAGGGGAGAACCATCCAGAGAATGGATGCAGGGAGGCAGATCTCAGTTCTGGTCGAGGCAATGGGAAACCATTCTGTACCCTCAGAAGTCTCCCCTAGACATTCAGGCCTGCTGTTTCCTTTGAAAGCCGATTGTGTGGTATCAGGTAGCGGTGAGAGGAATCTTAGTCTGTAAGCATATTATGCTGACACAGGCATGGCCATCGACAGGTTCTCCTGCCTTCTGGTGTCAGTTCGTCTTTCTGGGAAGTGCCATAATGGTGGGGTCCCTAAATAGTCTGTACTAAAGAGCACCAAACAGCCCAGTGCTCCCCTGCCCTGCTGTCTGCTGAGATCTCTGTGCTAGAACTGGGTTGCACGATGTCCCCCAGGAGCTTGTGCATTTACACTTCTTTCTCAGCTCATGGCCCTGTTTGAGACAATTGCAGAACCTTTGGGACACAGGGCTGAGGTGACAAGTATGATCAGACAGGTAGATTGACTCTGCTTCTAGCCGGAGCGCTCTGTCTCTGCTTCCTGATTCACCGAGATGTGAGCAAGCCACATTCCAGCTGCCGCAGACACCACCATGAAGCTGTGAATGAAATAAATCCTTCCTCCCCGGAGTTGCTTCTGTCAGGTGTTTTGTCTCGAGGGAGAGAAGAACCGTGAATGCGTGCATGATAAGTTCCTTTGAAACTGTGACTTCAGGCAAGAAACAAGACACGGCACTGGGTTGGGGAGGGGTGACCTTAATGGTGCAGAAGTTCACAGCATCTTTCTTCTCTTCAGAGACTGTTTGAGAGGGGCCTCCGTTCCACGCCTTTCCACTTTTAGCATCCATTGATCTGTGAAAGCTGGTATAGGGAGTGTTTGCCACACGCAGAGATGTTTTGTTGACCTGGGTCCAGTCTCTGTGGACCCCAAGCAGCGGGAAGCTCCAGGTGTGCTGAAATGGCCAAAGATGCTTGCCAAGGAAGCTGGGACTCCCAGAGACTCGGAGCCAGGGCTTTTTGTTATTTTTGTCAGTTGGAAGGTTTCCACAGAGATCAGTGAACACAAAGGAGGCCACCTCCAAGCCAGAGAGTGAGCATAGACTCAGTTCCGCCAGATGGAGCCAGCATTCCTAATGGCTTATCGAATGTTCCCCTGTAGAGGCTGAGCTTACAACCATACTGCTGAGAAGTGTCCTTGTGAGAGGGACCCTCTAGCAAGTCAAAGGCCAGGCATGAGTCACGCATGGGAGTGGGACATTAGATTACTACTCCATGTTTCATTGGTATCTCTCAACGCCCTCAGTTTGTTCCCTCCTGCTTCTGTTGTACGAACATCACCACCTCATGGACAGACCTCTTCACTACAGCTAACCCTAATAAGGCCCCCACAAACATGTACACACAAGCGCTGCTTTCCTCTGGGTATTTGCACTGAGCCCCTAATATCTATTTCAACCTTGTAGTCCTGTGGAGTACAGTTGAAACAGAATATCCATGAATGTACAAACCCACTAGACCTATAATTCTTTCTATAACATGTATACATATAGTGTTTATATTGTATATGTGTATTACCTATGTATGAAATATGTGTGCTACATGGAGATATATATAGAAGTTAGACGTGTTAGTGTGCAGTTGTATAGATTCAGGAAACTTATATTCAATGTCTATTTTTATTTGTTTAGATATATGAATATATAATTTAATATAAACACATGAAAGCCTACTTTATTTAAATATTTAAACATGCCATTCTTTAAATGTAGAAATATATATTAAGATATTATACAAATATTATAACCTTGGGCTGTTTGTAGGTTCATGCTGAAACGTTCTTTTTCCTTTCATAAACATCTCAGACTACTGATTTCACAACTATTTTCCCTGTCTTTGATGTATATTTTTAACTGATGTCATTGGATAAAAACTCATCCCTTAGGCTTCACAGTTAAATCAACAAAAAGAGCACATGATAGTCATTTAGTAATGGACATGGGATACCTAGCCTAGGCAAAGCATTTAATATATGATTTAATGCAGAGACTTAATATGTGGTGTTAGGTGGGTGGCAGGGCTGGTGAGGGATGAGCCATGACCCTAAAGAAGACAATGTGCTCAGTGGCTGTCATGCTGAGGAAAATTCTGGTGCTAGTCACATTTTTGATCACCTTGACAGAACACTTGTGCTATTGTGAAGAGACACCGTGACCAAAGCAACTCTTACGAAAGAAAGCATTACCTAGAGGCTTGTTTACAGGTTCAGAGATTGAGTCCGTTACCAGCGTGGTGGGATTATGGCACCTGGCAGGCATGGTTCTAGAGCAGTAGCTAAGAGCTACACCCTGATCCACAGGCTGAGGGAGAGCCTGGGCCTGGAAGGGGCTTTTGAAACCTCGAGGGCATACTTCCTCTGACAAGGCCACGCCCACTCCAACAAGGCCACACCTCCTAATCCTTCTAATCTTTCTCAAATACCACCCCTAACATGGTGTAACTAAGCATTCAAATCTATGAGCCAATGGGGCCATTCTAATTCAAACCACTGCAACATGACAGAAACAACTTTGGGTCAAAGTTCAGGGGGTACCAATTCATGATGGTGGTAAAGGCATGGCAGCTCGGTGGTTGGTCACAGAAGCCTCCAGTGTGACCTCTGCATCTTAGCAGATCAGAAAGCCCAACCGGAAGCAGCATACCACTATCAAATGGCCTCCCGTGGTGACCGATGCCAACTGCTAAGCCCTGTGTTCCAATGGCCTCATCCCCTTCCAAACAGTAGCAGCAACAGCAGTGTCTGAGTGTCAAGTGTAGGAGCAGCTCACATGTGGACCACAGCCACACCACAGTCTTTGCTCTCCGGAATCCATCCCGTACCTCAAGGAACAATGAATGATTTGAGTCTGAGAACTGGATTCTGCCGCTAATGGTTTCTCAACATTTCAAAATGCAGCAACATGGAAAGGAAGTTATTTACAAGAGCTGGGGTGACGCTGGAGGTATGGGGGGGCACCTCAACATGTGTGGGCATCTAACAGACTCCACCACTTTGCACAGTACTCCTGTGTTGGGAAGAGGATGGAGACACCTTCACTGAGGGCAGCATAACAGGGAAGGCAATTTTGAGAGCTCTCACACACTCACTCCCCTGCCTCGTGTGACCAATGAGCTCTGCATTAGAAGGGTGGAACACAGCAGAAATCACTTCACCCTCCCAAACCTTTATTCAATTTCTAATCCTCTTAATGTGTTTAGAAGTTGAGAACTTACCGGGGCGACCACCCTGTACAGTCAACTGAGGAGCAGACTCTTAATATAAATTAGCGTAGCGCACATTCTTGAACCCCCTAACACTCCCTGGCACTGTGAAACTGGCTACAGCTGAGACTTGACCATGACCAGTTTTCTCTTCTTTCAAGTGAAGAGGAGTAGTTTTTTGTCATTGAGCACGTGGTTCATTGCAGGGGCAGGGAAGCGGAGAGGGGCAATCAGAGAGAAAGCAGCAGACACAAAGCCATAATCCCCAGGGGCGTGCCTGGAAAGACCCGTTCTCTCCAGTTAGATTTCACCTCCTATGTTTCCGCTGTCCCCAGATATCCCCTGAAATTGTGAACCCATCATCCATATGTGATGGCACCTGCTTGTCATCCCAGAGCTCAGTGATTCGGCAGTCTCCTTCCAAGGTTGACATTCCCTGACCCTCAATTTAAAATTAGAAAGAGTTTGAATTAACGGACAGTCCTACTGGGGTTGTCACCACCTGCGGGTGGCACAGAGAGGTAGCAGAACATAGCAGTGTAGCAGAAAAAAACCAAGAACACACTGACGCTCGATTCAGAAATTCACCCTTGCAATCCTATATGTCATATCTAACCACTGGTTGGCAGACAACTGAGTGGGGCTGGAGATACAAAAAATTGATGCTAACAGTAGTTTGTGCTCTGTGGTCAGCCCAGGACAATAGAATATATGCTGAAGAGAAAGAGAGAGATGAGGGAGCCATTCACAGTTCTCAAAAGCCCAAGGTTAGCCTTAACTCCGAAGGTCATATTGAGGACGAGCAGAACCTCTGTAATTCAGCGTACACCCTATTTCCAGACCTCTTGATAGAAACGATTTCTGATTAAGTAGGTCTGGGGTACAGCACTTCCTTGTGCATCTCTGGCATGGTCCCATCAGAAATTAGGCACCATGTGTGAGGAAAGGATAGCATTGGCTCACAGTTTCCTGAGTTTCCATACACAGTCACTTGGCTCCATTGTTAGGACAGAATGTTGTGGTAGATCCAAACTGTTTGCCTCTTGGAGGCAGGGAAGTGGAGGGAGAGACAGTCAGAGAGAAAGCAGTAGGCAAGAAGATGTATTGTCCCTAGAGGCTTGCCTCCAAAGACGTGTTCTCTCCAGTTGGAGCCCACCTCCTAAGTTTCCACTGTCCACAGATATCCCCTGAAATTGTGAGTCCACCATCTGGATGTGATGTCACCTGCTCGTCCTCCCAGAACTTAGGAGGCTGAGACAAGGCTGTGAACTTGGAGACATCCTGGGCTATCTAGTGAGGTGGAAGGGAGAAAAGAAGGAAGGTAAGAAGAAAAAGAGAGAGAGAGAGAAGTAGGAGGGAGAGGAGGGAATGAAAGGGGGTGGGAAGAAAGAAGTGAAGAAAGGATCAGTCTGTGGCAGAGGTCAGAGCCCTGTGATGTGATCGCTTCACCAAGCTCTGTCTCTGATCATTGCTGTACGAGTACTGAGGATCAAGCCTTCTGCACGAGAGCCTTTGGGGGTACATTTCAATCCAAGTCACAACATCGTTGTGCTATGAGGTTTCTGGCTGGGTTTCCAATGTTAATGGCAACTGAGATTCAAAGAAGAAGGACAGACCCACATGCTGGTGGGAAAGGGGCAGCTTTTGAAAAAAAAAAAAAAAAAAAAAAGCTTAAACCAGGCTGAATGCAGAACGATGCTATGTCAAGAGACTTGGCAGATACCGGAAAGGGGGGTAGAGGAGAAGGAAAGGCAGGGTTTTTGGAGGGAGGGGGTCAGGAACTTAGTGTTCTAATGCCCACAATGCTGTTAAGATACAGTGGTGGTTCTGCAGGAGAGAGTACCGACTCCAGCTCTGGCCTCTCTGGCCTCCAAATTGAGGTTTACCTTTGACTTAATGGAACAATTTTCCGCTATGCCACAGCAGTCATTTTACTGCAATATGGATTGCAACATGGACCGATCTTTTTCCATTTCGTGTCCCAAACCACAGCACAATTAGTTTCTAAACAAATGTCAATGACTTCCGTGGGAGGCTCTGAGTGTGAGGCTGGAGTATTGGTGGGCAGCCGCAGAGACTGTGCTAGCCGTTCCCCTAAAAGGGCTCAGCCTTCCTGATAGACACCCTGTGCCTCCTGAGAGATATCAGGGCCCAAGAATGCTCTCTGTTCATTGTTTTTTGCAGAGTGGTTTAAGAGACAGAAAGAAGGTAGAATCTGTTATAAAAATCCCCGTGTCTTAACGTTAGCATGTTCTGCTGTTGCAGAATTGTTGGGTAGACTTCTCCCAACTCCTGATCTTCCTGGCTGGACAAACTCTGGTTACCTGTAACAATGACCTCACCCCCACGATGAGTGAGGACAAGCAGTATAAACTGAATTCTGTCCTTCCCAGACTTCATGTCTGAAAGTCCTATCCCATGACCTCAATCTGTGACCTCGTGTGGAAATAGGTTTATGGAAGATGTAATCAGTTGAAATTAGGACTTGGTTTCACTGGATGCTAAGGTGGGGTGAGTGCCAAATCTTCCATAGCTGATGTCCTTATCAAACTTGGATATATGCATGCTATGTAGGTGAGATGTCATGTGGTGATGACGTTAGACACCCAACAAGACAAGTAATCTCAAAGATGGTCAGTCAAACACAAAAGCAGAAAAGGACCTGGAATTGACAAGAACAGCTCACAGCTGTGTTAAGTAGCCATCCTGCCAGCACTGAGACCTCCAGCCTCCAGAACTGCAAGACCATTCCTGTTGTTTAAGTAACCTGGCGAATGGTACATCATCACAGAAGTCCCAGGAAATGAAGACAGGAGGTTGATAATAAAATTAGATGTTGATAAAAACCAAGCCACTTTGCACACTCAGAAATAGCCTCTGTTCAAAGTGTAAGTGACGGGTGAAGTCTTGTCTGGACAATACACTGTATGATTGTATGCAATGCTCATCCATTGACCAAACTGAAGCTGCGTTGTGACGAACTCCTGGGAAGTGAGAGCAGAAAAAGAACAGCTCCTCTTGGGGAGTGGGGGGTGGGGGCAGGGGACAACCGAATGAGATAAGATTTTGGTTAAAGCTGGAGTCTTCAACACCAAGCAGTATCTGGACAGTGATGAGTGGGCAGAGGATGGCTTCCCTATGTGTGGCACTCAGGGACATCAGGTCTCTCCTCCTATACCATAGTAGCAGCACTACTGGGCAGAGGTCCCAGCAGCCAGGACAGCCCAGACACAGCAACTTGGATGCCAGCTTTAGAGAGCCTATCTGTGTTTCTGTCCTCCAGAGTTGACAGTAAGCAAGCCAGGAGGCACCCATGGGACATTTGCTAAAGCAAACCCCTGCTCAGATGCAGGTGAGAACCGGAGTCATTGTATTCTGAGCGAGAAATGAAGTGTGAACTTGAACTGTGGTCTCTAGCTGAAGGTGCCAGGTGTTTCAGTTGCGGGCTCAGCTATGAAACCAGGAAATAATGGGTGCTGTCCCTTTCTGTTCTCCTGGTCAGTGTCTTGCACACTGGGCAGCTCAATTGGTCGCATGGAAGCAGGACAATGAAGTAGGAATGACTTCCAGGAACAGAGAACATAATTAGCTGATTTAGTAATTGGGATCATATTACCCTTCTAGGGTCAACATTAATTAGCTTCGTATTTTAATTAACTTTTTGATCCCTGCAATAATTCCATTATTTAGTGCCACTCGGTGATGGACGATATGTGTAGATACTCAGGTTGGTTTAGAAATCTAAGAGCCCAAATGGTAGTGGCAGAGTTGGGGCCCTCCATGTTACCATTCAGCAAATTCTAACTGACTCGATGATGTGTGTGTGGAACTCGATAGACACTAGAGAGGGCGCTGTTCACATACAGAGTAGCTCACAATTACTCTCCAAAGCAATAGAGAGTACAATTGAACCGGCCTCTGCTTTTATGGTTTTGCAGTACACTGGCTTTTCCTTCTTCCGAGACTGCCTTCCTTGCCTTACAGTGTCTCTCATCTCAAGACCTGCCACATAGATTACCTTCGCCACACAATTCTAGACCAGATGAATGGAATGCCCACCCCTTCGTCTGTATACCCATAACCACCACCGAGCTCTCCTGAAACGTCTGTGCTATTCGGTGTTCTAGTAAACAGCTACTATCTTAGCCTTCCCCTTAAACTACATGTTCTCTGATGTGATAGTTTAAAGAGTGTCTTCCCAAATGATGTCAGTTTGACCCGCTAACGTTAAGTTCAAAGTGGGTCTTCCATTGGTAATTAACCAGGAATGTTAAGATGAACTCATGTGGGACATCGTGGTGTCTTTATAAGGAAAAGAAGGCTTTATTACTTAGGCTGGATTTAGAAACCTAGGAGTCACACTTCTGGGAATGTCTGTGGGAGCAAGACTCACCCTGGATGGAGGCAGCAGCTTCCTATGGACTGAAGGAGAGAGAGAGAGAGAGAGAGAGAGAGAGAGAGAGAGAGAGAGAGAGAGAGAGAGAGAGCACACCTGCTTTCATCCTTCAAACTCTAAGCCAAAACAAACCCTACACTCTTTAAATTGCCTTCGTTGGGTATTCTGTGACCATGATAAGAAAAGAATTAATGGGGCTGGAGAGATGGCTCAGCACTTAAGAGCACTGACTGCTCTCCCAGAGGTCCTGAGTTCGATTCCCAGCGACCACATGGTGGCTCACAACCATCTGTAATGGGATCCGAGGCCCTCTTCTGGTGTGTCTGAGGACAGCTACAGTGTACTCATTTACATAAAATAAATCTTTTTAAAAAACGACAAGAAATTAATCAGAGGGACACAGAAAGACTATGTCACAACAGAGACAGAGATTAGAATGGTGCAGCCACAAACTAAAACAAACAAAAACAACCACAAAAGGAAAGCAAACAAGCCAGAGCAATGGAAAGCTCTGGGGCAGGAGGGAGTCCCGCACCCCCAACCCATCCCAGAGACCTGGCGAGAACACTGCCCTGCTCTTGCCTTGATATAAGACTTCCGGCTTCTGGAAGTGGGAAGAATTTATTCGTGACTGTTTAGACCATCCAGTCTGGGTCATTTGTTAGAGCAGCACTAGGAAACTAATACGTTTCCGAGTAACCTCCAGTTCACCTGCCTGTTTTCCTAATCTGTTACGTGCGCATTGTTTGAAAATAGTACGTCTGTCTGCTCCATGGAAGATGACTGATGTTGTGAGAGAATCGCGGCTCGTGTCCAGACAGACCACACCAGGCCAGTACCGTTCCACATGAGAGAGGTTTATTGTGGGGGAAGGGGACAAAAGGGGGTGACGGAGACAAAGTGGGGAAAGAGAGAAGAAAGGGTGAAGATTGGGAAGGGTCTGCCTTTTATTTAGGCTGTGGCATAACTGCTCACAGGTAAAGGTGGGAAATAAACCAAATGGACGCTGGGAATGTATGGCCATTGCCATGGCAACGGATGCACTGGCCCCTGTTGCCTATGGGTGATGTCACATCATCACTGGGTTTAGAGGGGATCTGCAACCAACCGTAAAGCTGATCCCTGATATCAACAACTGATCTCAGCTCGTCTATCATTATTGACTGAAAAAGCTCAGAAAGAAGAGGGAAGGAGGAAAAAAGGAAGGGAGGGAGGGAGGGAGGGAGGGAGGGTACCAGCTGGGTGAGGTGTGATGGTGTGCACCTGTAATCCCATCTCCTAGGTCACAGACATAAAGATGTCATCTTCAAAGCCAGCCTAGTACATAATGAGTCCTAGGCCAGCGTAAGTTGCATGTGGAACCCTGTTTAAAACAAAACAAAACAAAAAAACAGTAACAGTAACAGAAAGAGAAAGAGAAAGAATAGAAGGAAAAAGAGGCAGGGAAGGGGGGAAGGAGGAGGAAAGGAAGGAAGGGCTAAGGAAAGGTCAAATTACGTGACTCTGTGGTGTTTTCCCTGGGAGGCACATGTTATTTGTGTGTGCAAAAGAAGTCAACCAAGGCTCCGTGGATCTGGTGTGAGCAGTGACCTGCTGATAAATGGCTGAATAAAACCCCTGGCACCCAGGAGGATGGATTCCCAGAAGAGCTGGATCCCTCTTTAGGTTCTCAAGAGGTGCAATGGAGCTGGAAATTCTAGCTCCCTAGGTTGCCTCCTTGAAAGGCCCACAGACACAGTGGAGTATCACAGAATGCCTTGTAAAACAAGCTCAGGAATCCGTAGCCAAAGCTGTCTTTATATTCAGACAGAGCTGTTTGTCCCGATGTTTCCAGTGGTCAGGGAATGGGCCAGGTATAATTGTTTCTCTACTGCACGTGCCCCTTCCCGTAAGGCATCCATCTGATTTTAATCGTGTCTATACTGAATTATGCATAAGCATAAAATGTAAATAGTGGGTTCTTCCTAAAAGTTAGCCCTAGATATGTTCCAAGGTGTGTTTGAAAATAAATGGAGTATCATCAAAGGGCTGCTATGAGGAGTGACTTATTCCTATTGTTTAAAGCAAGTGTGTGTGATGCTCAGGGTAGGTAAGGGACCTTGCTAACAGGTTGCTAGGTGCATTGTTTAAAGATGGGTGTACATGTGTAGTTAACATTCAGATGATGGCCTTGAGCTTCCAAGTGCATTACTATAAGAGAGGTGTATATATAGCCCAAAACAAGTGGAGCCCCAGGTGCCTGAGCCATTCCCTACGCTTTGTTTGCCTAAGAGAGCTTAACAAGTAGATGTGGGATTGGAAAGTCAGAACTAGATAGTTCAAATTAATAACATTTCCTGTGGCTATTGATTTGTCAAATAATAACTATAAAATCTAAAATACATCAAATGTCTATACCGTGGCAGGAACTATGTATACTAAACGTATTATATACAACACAAAATAAGTAATTAAGCTTCTGTTTGAGAACACTTAAGCCTAGAGTAGAAAAATAACCCGCTCAAGGTCTTGTGATCAATAGAGCCCAGGCTGACAGTACAGGGGAATGCTGTTTTTTAAGGACTTCTCCTGGCCAGTTGTAAGAGATCATTGAGAGACTCAGTTATAGGAAGGAAAAGGAAGCCAGAGAACAGACCTGATTATCAAGACCAGCTTCATCATTTGGCACAGCTGTTTCCCATTGATACACACTGGATCTATTGAAGGCAGAGTCCTTGAGATTCAGTGGCAGATAAATACATAGGCCACGCAAGCCCTCAAGCCATGCCAGCCCTCCTTCTTGACCCTTGAGGACATTTCATATCCTCTAGGATGCTTTTGTATAAGAAAGTTCCTGAGGGGGCTGGGGATTTAGCTCAGTGGTAGAGCGCTTACCTAGGAAGCGCAAGGCCCTGGGTTCGGTCCCCAGCTCCAAAAAAAAAGCGTTTAAAAAAGAAAGTTCCTGAATCATCCCACACCGCTTCTCTTTTCGAGAAACCTTTCCCTGTGTCCTCAGAGACCAAGGTTATGAGGCTTAGCATCCGAGAACTAAACCCAGGGCTGGTTTTAGCTCCATGGTATACGTGGATACGCCAGGCTTTTATTTGGTAAGAGCATGCGCAGACCAGACACACTCTCTTCCAGCCTTGTCTTGCTCCCACTTGTAAATATTTGTGAAAGGGGTGCGATGTTTCATTCCTCACGAACCAAGAGCAGATCTCCCTTTCCATCGAGAATGCTCGTACACCATCGCCTCAACTCCTGAACAATTGCGTAGTGGTGCCTTTCCTCGGGTCCCTTAAAATAACGATCAAAGAACAAAAGGATCCCAGCAAGATCTCCCTCCATTCAGACCCTGCCAGCACAGGGTGCTCCTTTGACATCTGGCCTCAATAGCACTCATTCCTAGAGTGGCGAGTTACTTCATGTTACATGGTATGATAGCCGATCTTTAATATTTCTATCGTTCCCTAATGCCTACTGGATCTCCTTCGTTAAAATACAGGTTTGTGGGGGAAGAAATTAAGGCAGCTATCCTGCAGGGTGGTATTCAGTTGTGCTTTTTAAGTATTTGCCCACATGGTTTCTGAGGTAGAAGATCCATTTTGAGTCAGCAGACTTCATCTGAACTCTGTGATTCCGAGAGACAGAGCGTCACAAAGAGTTCTGGAATGCTATCAAGGAGCGCCTATCGCGACCAGAGCACCTGCTGGTCTTATCGATGAGGCTGAGGAAGTTGCTCCTGGGGGAGAGGGTGTGTATGTGGAAGAATACTGCATTGAGAAAGCATCTATCTTCTCCCCAGCCAGACAGGCCCATATACTGTTTCCTTGGAAATTGGACCCTACAGATAATTTTTGCTTCTTGCCAGCTGACTCACGTTTCTGGTTTAAATGGGAGGTATTTGCTCTTTAAAGGCCATTGCTGTGTTTCTGGTGTCGAGGGCTAAAATATTCGGTGCTTTTTAAATAGATAGGAGGACAGAGATCGCCTCCCCGTAGAAGCTTGGGGGTGAAAAAGAAATGAAGGAATCAGAACGCATATCGAGTTCTGAGTACTTCCGGTGCACACCTCCATCATAAAGGAGGGAAGGGTGAAAGAGCGAGACAAAATAACCCAAAATTCAGGGACGCTAGCTGCAGCCCAGGGGTTCTTGATTGGAAAGCACAGCCCTACCCACGTTCTCTTGGGGAGGGGGCAGAGGAGGCTTGCACGAGGTTACAGGAACAGCAATCTGGCACCTGCTTCTGGCCTCACTTCAGCAAGCACCTAGCTTTGTGAGTCAGCCGGTGCCTCCCGCAGCTCCTGAGGCTGCGTCAGGCAGAGCTTGTCTCCCTGGGTGGGAAGATGGATGGGCCAGCCGATGATTATCAGCACCGAAAAGGCTTCCAGAGACCATGATCTCAAGCTGCTCCCGGCCACATCTCCTTGGTCCAATCCAATTTGAAGCTGTGGTTCTCATCCATGGGCACTCAGGACTGCCCACGGGAGTGCTTCTCACAGGGTGACTCACCGACAAGCGTTGATTTTCTGTGGATTTCTCATGGCCTGCTGGGAACTGCTCATCACTCAGTGCCAGCAAGCTCTTTCCTCCTTGGTATCACCACTGACAGGAACGTCTAACCTAAACTGCTCATCATGAAAACAAAAACCAGTCAGGCTTTCCCAGACTTTCTATTGCCGTCCGTTTGTAGATTACCAATGACGACATTTGCGGATCCATCTCAATCAACTTCCCTTTTTGGAGGACTCTGCTGAGGTGCACTGTTATTCTGACATGCTTCATCGGAGGGAGGTTCCCAACATCAATTATCAGGGAGACATCTTCCTGCCCGATGCCCTGTTTTCTTGGGTTCTCCTCTTCCACATTTCCCAGTTTCTTCTGTCTGACCTAATGTTGAGTTACCCAGGTCCCAGCCTAAAAACCCGTTTTCTCCTTTCCCCTGTCTTTTCCTCCTCTCCTCTCCTCTCCTCTCCTCTCCTCTCCTCTCCTCTCCTCTCCTCTCCTCTCCTCTCCTCTCCTCTCCTCCCTTCTCCTCCCTTCCCCACTCTCTGTCTTTCTCTTCTCCATCCTCTCTCTAGGCAATCTCTTTCTCATACCAGCTGTGTCTTGATGACTCTCAAATCTGCCTGTCTAGTCCTTATCACATCCCACAGGACCATGTATCCCTTCTGTTCTCTCCTGTGTCCAATTGCTCGTCCAACAGCCAGAGTGTTGAATACACAGCTCCAGATGAAATGTCCACGACTCTTGCTGTGCCTCCCAAACCCGTTCCTCCCCCAGCCTTCCTTTGTGAGCCAAATGGCTCCATCAAACTAGGTTGTAAAAGTTCAAAAGTAAAACTTCCTAGTCTATGACTCCTCTTTAGTCACAACTCACAAGTCGCCAACCAGTGCTATTGGTTCTAAGTCAAACTGAGTTATCATATCAGCTGTTTGAGACTCAGTCTAATCAGGGACTATAAGCATTGACTGTAGCTACACTTCCTCACCGTGGGTTTCCATACCTCCTTACTGCAATGCCCTAAGAGACAAAACAATCTCTTACATGTGTAAATCTGCTATGTCACCCCCTTGCAGAGTCCTGCTAATGGCTTTTAATAACGTAGAGTAAAATGTAGGTGATTTGTCACAGGCCCCCTGTTCGGCTTGCTGTTTGATGATGCTGGCCCGCTCCAGCCCTTCAGTGGCTCTGACAGGTTTCTGCTCTAGGGCCTTTGCTTTTACTGCTCCTTCTGCGTTCCTTGTCACTTCCTAGAGTAGGTTTACTGTGATCGTGCAGTTCGCAACAGCTTCAAAGCCCAGTTATTCTCTGACACATCATGCTTGTCTTCCCACACGTTCCTTCCTCCTCCTCCTTCCCTTCCCCTCCTCCTTCCCTTCCCCTCCTCCTCCTTCCCTTCCCCTCCTCCTTCCATTCACCCCTCCTCCTTCCCTTCCCCTCCTCCTTCCCTTCCCCTCCTCCTTCCCTTCCCCTCCTCCTCCTCCTTCCCTTCCCCTCCTCCTCCCATTCACCCCCTCCTCCTTCCCTTCCTCCTCCTCCTTCCCTTCCCCTCCTCCTCCCATTCACCCCCTCCTCCTTCCCTTCCCCTCCTCCTTCCCTTCCCCTCCTCCTCCTTCCCTTCCTCCTCCTCCTTCCCTTCCTCCTCCTTCCCTTCCCCTCCTCCTTCCCTTCCCCTCCTCCTCCTTCCCTTCCTCCTCCTCCTTCCCTTCCCCTCCTCCTTCCCTTCCTCCCCTCCTCTCCTCCTCTTCATCTTGTCTCCGTCTTCTCTTCTCATTTATGGTTTATTTCTTGTTGTTGTCCATCCTAGACCATAAGACAGCAACCTTGTCCTCCTCACTGCTGTTTCTATAGCCTACATCAATGGCTATTTTACATGTCATGCGCATCTCTAACGTGTGTAGGTGTTCCCACTGTTAACTTATATGCTGTATTTTTCTTTCTTTCTTAATGCTTCCTAAATCTAGCAGCACAGAATTACCTAGACATGATGTTACTAATTCGAGTTCTTGGGTCTCCTCTCAGAAGTTATCAGTTTTCTCCCTGATCCTGTGCTAGTCTTTTTTTTGGGGGGGCGGTTATTTACATTTCAAATGTTATTTGCTTTCCCAGTTTCCCGGACTTAAGCCCCCTATCTCATCCCCCTCCCCTTCTTCTATAAGGATGTTCCCCTCCCCATCCACCCCTCTTTCAGCTCCCCCCAACATTCCCCTACCTGGGGGTCCAGCCTTGGCAGGACCAAGGGCTTCTCCTTCTGTCCAAGCAAATGAAAAACTCTGAAGTAGACAAGAAAAGGGGCAGGGGCTCCAAAAAGAAAACAAAGAGACAAAAGAAAAGAAAGAACAAGGTTCAAAGGGAGAATAAGAAGGGACAAGTTGGCAATCAGGGTAATCAGGTTTGAGTTAAGTGGCCTATGAGCCTTTTGTTCTACCTGAATAAAGTTTTTGGAAACTTCTAGGTAGATGTTGAGTTAAGGATCAAATGAACTTGCATAGACCCTTTTAGCTATGCTATAGTAGAGGGCTAGGGATGGGGCCCAGTCAAGAAAGCACTTGCTTTGCCAGCACAAAGGCTTGAGTTTAAGGCCCAGAAACCACATTTTTTAAAAGCTGGGGACTGGAGATATGATGTGGTGTTTAAGAGCATTGTCGCTGGAGGAGAAGACCTGGATTCAGTTCCCAGCACCCACCTGGTAGCATCACAACCTAGAACTCCAATTCTCGAGCATCCGACTCCCTCTCCTGGCCTGTGTAGAGGCAGGAGGATCTCTCTGACTCAATCCAGACTGATTTACATAGCAAGTTCCAGGACAGCCAAGGCCAAACAGTGAGACCCTGCTCAAAAATAGAGGGTAGATGACAGCTATAAGACAATGCTAGCAGTTGTCCTCCATCTTCTAGATACACACACACAAAACACACACACACAAAACACACACACACACACCACACACATACAATACACACAACACACACATAACACACACAACATACACACACAAAACACACACACAACACACATACACGACACACACAACACACACACAACATACACACACAACACACACACACAATACACACAACACACACAAAATACACACAATACATACATAACACACACACAACATACACACACAACACACACACAAAACACACACAAAACACACACATACAAAACACACACAACATACACACACAACACACACAAAACACACACAACATACACACAAAACACACACACAACACACACACAAAACACACACATACAAAACACACACACACAACATACACACACAACACACACAAAACACACACACAACGTACACACAAAACACACACACAATACACACACAACATATACATACAACACACACACAATACACAAACAACACACACACAATACACACACAACACACACAAAACACACACACAACACACACACATACACACACAACGCACACACAAAACACACACAAAACACACACAAAACACACACACAACACACACATACACACAAAACACACACACATAAAACACACACATACACACACAACACACACAGATGCACACACACAGACACACACACACATACACACAAAACACACACACATAAAACACACACATACACACACAACACGCACAGATGCACACACACACAGACACACACACAACACATACATACAACACACACAGACACACACAAAAAACACACACAAACACACAACACACACAAACACACAACACACACAGACACACACACAACACACAGAGGTGGGGGGAATATATCCATGTGCATGTGCAGGCATGCGGCCAGCATCTGCCTTCACCTGCTGCTTTGGTAGGTAAGTTTATGTATAATTGGAGCACCGGCTAGTTCATGTAAAACCACACACATTGAGTCAGCCCTCTTCCATATCTATGGCTCTGTTGTCTAAGACAGTAGGCAAAACTTAAATCCAAATTAATTAAAAGTACTTTAACTTGAGTTAAATTTAGTAAGAATTCAATAAAGTCAGTCCCTCAGTCCTGCCAGCCACACCTGACGTGCTGAGTAACACCCTTGACTAGTCAGTATCGGATCAGAGAGAGCCTGTTTGTCATTGCAGTCCCTGGGATGGGGAGGGCATCCGCCCTGCTGTTGTTACTGCAGAAATGCCAGCCCTGTCAGGAAGTGGAAATACAGCTCTTCCCTGGTTAGACAATGAATCTCTCGGGGCCTGGGAATCTCAGTTGAGCAGACTAGGAGCTGATGAAAGCAGCTTGTAAACAGACTCGCCAACAACCCAGCCCACACAGGGAGAGATGGACATCCACGGAGACGAGCTGTCACTGACTCAGAAGGACTGGGAAAAGCACAGCTCTGGGCCAGGGAGGGGCTTCCTCTCAGTTTTCACCCGTTGAACTCTGAATCCCAGACAATTGTGGAAGTGTCACTGGGCTAGGTGCCTGTTTTACTAGGTTTACCTGTATACCTCTAGTGAGGTATTGTTTGTTTGTGGCAGAGGAAATGACTTGTGCTCTGAGGCTATTTCTACCTTGGAGTTTCCTATGCAAATAGTAAAGAAATGCTGGTTCTCGGACTAAATCATATTGAAATTACCTCTGTCTGCACCACCTTTATTCTTGAGCTCCCCAAAGGCAAGAACTGACTCCTGTTTCC
This sequence comes from Rattus norvegicus, assembly GCF_021556685.1. NCBI lineage: Eukaryota > Metazoa > Chordata > Mammalia > Rodentia > Muridae > Rattus > Rattus norvegicus. Next base: position 65,124,862 of record NC_141549.1, read on the forward strand.
TCTCCTGTAGCTATTTGAGAGGTAGACTTGTTCCCATTGAAGTATTTGTATGTTTGAAAGGGTTGGAGGATGCTGGAATGGCCTCAGAGCCACGCTAAGGGAGGGGGCTGTGCTGCTGTGATGTCACTTCTGGTTACCCATCCCTTCACATCTTAGAGCATCAGATGATCTCAGCGTTAGTCTCCCAAGATGAGAAGACCGATAGATCCTCTGAGCCAACAGCAAGCAGAGGAAAGGGAGAGATTGTTGTTTCTCATGCCATCAGAGAGCTTTATCAGAAAACCATCCCTTTTGTCTGTTTTCTTAGGAAAGGACCAATCTCACTCAGATGCAAAGCGTAGCAATAGGAAAATTTTCACAAGAACTCATGTCTGTGCTGTGTTGGGTGCTTAGGATTCTGGCGTGTGTTGGGTGGCTCTCTCAACAGTCCAGCGTTAAATGTGTGTCACAGAATAGTGAAGCTCCTACCACCATCTGCCTCTGTGAGAAAGAATGAGACTTGCATGGCCCAGTAGGGAGGCACGGCCAGCTCTTAGCTACACAGCAAAGGAGGCCAGTTTGTTGAGGTCATAGTCATTTTTATTTTGTTTACTAATGTCCAGGAGGTTAGGTTGCTAAGAGGAAATCCACTGAGAATCATTCAGGAAACCATGAGCAACAACAACAACAACAACAACAACAAAACAGGCTTAAGAAAACAATTCTCATTCCTTTTGCTTGTTTGGGTTTGGGTTGGTTGGTTTTTTGTTTGTTTGTTTGTTTGTTTGTTTGTTTGTGTTTGTTTGTTTTTTCAGACTGAGTTACTCCGTGTAGCCCTGGCTGTCCTGGAACTCACAGAGATTGCCTGCTTCTGCCTCCTGAGTGCTGGGATTAAAGGTGTGCATTACCACCTGACTTCACTGTGTATGATGACTTCACTGTGTATGATGACTTCACTGTGTATGATGACTTCACTGTGTATGATGACTTCACTGTGTATGATGACTTCACTGTGTATGATGACTTCACTGTGTATGATGACTTCACTGTGTATGATGACTTCACTGTATATGATGGACAGAGTGCTCTCTCCTCTGTATCTCATGCCTGCCTTCTTCATGATGAGGTCATATGTGTTTTCCTACTGATTATGCTACTTGAGACTCATGGTAATAGATAGAAAAGTTGGGCTCTCTCTCTCTCATATTAAACACAGTGCCTCCTACATAGTAGGCAAGCACAAAACTATGGTCCATCTATTTTTTATTTTGAGACAGGGTCTTACTATGCTGTCCAAGCTGGCTTTTCTCCACCGTCACCAAGGCAGTCAGTCCTCAAATTTGTGTTCTTCTAGCCTCAGCCTCTTGTAGAGGGATGTACATTTTGGCTGGCACCATCGGGTGTGGCTGAGGATTGAGATGTATCACTGGGAAGTTTGAGATGATTCGTCTCTCAAAAGTCATGTCTTTCAAATGTCATTTTCCCATTTACACCCTTCTCCTGTGACTTTTACAGGGTGTTTGATTCTCTTCTGACATTCTCTGAGATTTTGATCACTTTACTAACAGTATTGTTGAGGGTTGGTCTGGTGCTGCTGTGTATACAGATGCTAAATTCTGAACCCCAAGATCTGGTGGCTTTCTCAAACAGATTCTCACATATACCAGCCTTTGCTATGTAAATCTTGCTCCCCGATTTAAAGGCTATTGGTTAAATAAAAGTGGCTCCAGCCAATTCCTGGGGAGAATAGAGGTAGGCGGGGTTTCTGTTACCAGACTAGGGGCCATAGGTAGGGACCACAGAGAGAGGAGGGAGAAGAAAGAAGACAGAGAGAACAGGAGGTCTCTGTTGGACGTGAAGGATCAGGAGTACGGGGCCAAGTGAAATGCCCTGAGGACAGACTGAGGAAGCAAAACGGACGTAGGCAAGACTCAGACATCAAGTTCTTGGGGAGTCAGTTGGGGAATCAACAGTCTAGCATATAGAAAGATAGATTAGGGGTAATTTGCCCAGAATTTGTGTTAAAGCATATTTTAAAACTCCATAGGAATTCTGCCTCAAAAATTGAGGGTCTGGCCGGGTCATATTAATAACTAACAGAGTTATTAAATATACTTAAAATACTGTCTACACTATTTTTCAACTGTGCCAAGGAGACAACGTTTCCTGGTGTGTCATCAGGTTTGTTGGCATTCCTTTGTCCTCTGCAATGCGTCAGTTGGGTGTCTTTCTTTTTAGATGCTGTAGAGGCCAGTGTTGGCATTACCGTTGTATTTTAGACTTCATTTCTGTAATGAGATTCTATAATAATTCCTGTTTAAGTCCATATTTTCCTTCAGTTGTTTCAACATTTGTCTTTCATCTTCGAATCAACATTTAACTGCTGTTAAGTCCAACACCTGTACGGCCACCTCAGGTCTGGTTTCTAGAAAATGTGTTTGCCCTTAGTCATTGTGTCATAGGCAGGAAGGCGTGGCCTGGAGACACAGCTCTATGCTGCCACCTGCAGCTGCCTGAGAAGGTCTTTCCAGAGAGCACCACTCAGGTGAAGAGTTTACGAGCAAGACAGTTTCACTCACATAGACATAAGCATGGGGTTATTCACATGAAAAACACCAGGGAAGAATAATTCACGCCTAAGTCCTCTCAGGGAGAGCTGGGCTAAAGTGCCTTAGCTGTAACCCACAGTTGATTTTAGTGGCTCTCAAATTATGGCTCAAAGAGCTCAATTAAAACAAAACAAAAGACCTCTTCCTCCTCGCTTCTTTGGTAAGTGAAATTAGAGGGTGTGTCCAGAAGTGCCTTAGATGGGATTATAATCGGATGACTAGAAAACCACAAGTCACAAGGGCTGGGGGGCTTAAGATGTGTATTTTACTGTAAGTAGGGTTTCTGGTGAGATGTCTAGAAAATTGGAAAGGAGAAAGGAGATATGACGTAGTTTTTACCCGTGATTCATCACTATTTTGTGAAGCATCTCCATATAAAAGGAATATCATCTCTGTGGGCAGACATCCCAACCGATGTGCATGCCTCTGGAACTCTTGTGTCTCATCTGGCAAAAGGTTTCAAGCAGACTCCTGAGTGAGCGATTCCTTTTCTTCCCAGGTCCCTTTCATCTCCTCCCGTCTTTCTGTCCTGCTCCATTGACTACATTTTTCTGCTTCTTTGGAAGTGTGTTGGTTCATTTTACTTAAGAACAAACATTGGACGAGTCAGGCATAACAGAGCATGCTGTAAACCAGAAAAGAAGATCACGAGGCAAAAGGCGGCCTAGGCTGCCCAGTGAGACTCTGACCCAAAACAAAGAAACAAAGAACAGACACTGTAGATGATACATGGTGGAGGCTCAGAATTCTTCTGTCTTCCTCTGGAAAGGCATCCATTATTATTTTGTGGCACATAACTCTTATTAGATTTAAGCTTATGTAATGAGAACTAATGAAAACTGAAAGGCATCCAGAACAAAATGGAAACTCCATGGAAATAAAACTAATTATTTAATGTGTAGAAACATACAAAAACAGAATACCTGAGATTTTTCAGTGACAGTGCTGACCAGAAGACAAAAAAATATCTGGAGATAAATTTGAAGGACAGTTTCTAACAGCACAGAATCGGGAATTTAAGTATTTCGTAAATGATCAAGCAGAAAGCTACCTAATTCCTATTTTAAACAGCAGGTTGCTTAGTACCAGACATGTGTGTTTGGCATTATACTTTATTAAAGATAAATAAAAGTCTTCTGTCAGTCCTCCTAATGGAGAGGATTCAGTCTGCAAAGTGTTTCCATAGCAACATCTTGGGGCTGGGTTTTAGGCTCTTTTAGGGTGAGCCTAGCTAAGTTATACTACAGTGGTTACTTAAGTGAATTAGAAATGAAACATCCAGCTACGTAGTTTCCATAGCTGCAGTTCAAGTGTTCAGTGGCCACAGTATCCATGTACCACATGTGCCAAACTGAAACTGTCCAGCCTTAGGAGAGTTCTGTTATTGTATTTGAAGGAGTCTACCAGCTTGTACATCTTTTGAAGACACTTAGTGGCAAGTAGCTGGCATAGGGGAGAGACTAGGTTGGCTTCACAATCGTCCTGTCTCCCATGTGCTACCATGACCTGATAGCAACCTTTCTTCAAAGGTCAGAGAGCAAATATTCTGGACATTATGGTTCATGCAGGTCCGCTACATCTATTCCTTCTGCTGTGGCAGCATGAAGTCAGGCATAATCCAGGAAACATGAACTTGACCTGGTTCTAATAAAATTTTACTATTCAACTAGGAAAGAGCCCTGTGTAGCCAACAGACCACAACTTCAGTGTGGGAGTCAGCAAATTGTCACACGAAGGGCAGATTTTACACATTGTCTAATTTTTGTTTTTCTAAAGAACAGTTTACTTCAGATAGAATCCACTCACCATGAAATCCATCCATACCGCTCAACAGTTTCTAGGGTATTTACAAGGCTGTGCAGCCATCACGTATCTAACACTGTGGGTTTTGTGAATGAAGTCTTATAGGACCTCAGCTTTGCTCATTGGCTCCTCGCCACGCCTACTTTCCTGCTTCAACAGCAAGGCTGAGTGTTGATGGCAAGGACTACAAGGTCCTTAATGTCACACACATTTACCTCTTGAATCATCAAAGAAATGTTACTCTCCATATTGGCTTTGCTCCTAAGGCAGAGGCTTTCTGGGACATTGACGTACTGAGGTCTCTCTTCACTGCCAAGCTTACAACTCCAGTGATCATAGAACTGCTCTCTGTCTCTGTCTCTGTCTCTCTCTGTCTCTCTGTCTCTCTGTCTCTCTCTGTCTCTCTGTCACACACACACACACACACACACACACACACACACACACACTGCTTCACCGTTGTCAACTACTACTTGCTAAGTGTTCAATGTGTTGCCCACAGGATGCACAGTACAATCAGCCACAGACTTCCAGGGGCCTGATATTAATTTCTGGAGTTTTTCCTCTGCATAGCATCCTCTAATGGAATGCATTATTCTAATCTGTATTTTAAAGTTTTCTACAATGGTGGCTAGATGATGATGATGATGATGATGATGACGATGATGATGATGTGATGATGGTGGTGGTGGTGATGATGATGATGATTAAATGAGGTCCCTTTAATTTTCAGGCCTGTTTTAGGTACCAATTAGTGTAGACTCATTACATTCCCTCAATCGTATAGAAAGACTCTTGATCTTGCAAGAATGGTTTTAAAAATCCAGTCACAAATTTCTTCCACTTGTTCTCATTTAGATTCGTCTCTGGTGCCATTTTCCATTCTGTATTCCAGACCTTTTGATCTTTAGAGATGTGTCTTGTGTAAAAGAAGACTTGGCTAAATAATTTAAACTCAGTCTGACAGTCTTTGGATTTTATGTAAAGCAGCTAGTTGATGTTCATTTAACCGTCCTCTTTGGCATATTTTGTTTCTGTGTCTTAATTTATCTCTCATAAATATTTCACATTCGATTGTTTTTGCTCGCCCTGATCCTTTCTTTTTCCTGTGCTAGTTGGAAAACTGTACATTTAATTCTCTTCTCCTAGAATTCATTCTAGAATGTTAGTAGGCATACTGATCATATTTTAAATAAGTTCACATTCTTTGTGTATCTTAAGAAAATTTGGAGTCCTTTAATCCTTCTGTACTTCCAGATTCATTCTTGTTGCTTTGTGTCTTTTATTACTTTGTGTAGCATTATGTTTTGTTACTTTGTGTAGAATATCTTTTATTATTTTGTATATCATTATCTTTTTTCCCACCATAGGAATGTATTGCCATTGTTTTTTTAGATTTGCTCATATATTGGCCACTCCCTGAGCTCAAGATGTCATCTCTCATCTCAGTATTGCTATATGAATTACATTTCTCTGTTTGAAACAAACCCTTGGACGTTTATCTGATATGCCTGTTTGACTTTACTGTTAAGAGTCAGCTAATTGTGCTGACATTTTGCAAGCTTGACCAGACCGTATCAGAGTGTGTGCTCCCCTTCTTTATAAAAACAACCCTGTGTCCTTTTGTGGATTCCCTTGCATCCATAAATAAAGTCTCATCTGTTCTGAAAACATCTTTCTGGGCTCTGTAATAAACTTTCCTCTTTCTGTCCAAGTTTCTCAATTCTTTCTTTAGCTGTGCTATCCAAACACTATCAACTGAGAGACATAAAAAAACAACAACAACAAAAAACTTCAGTTTCTAAATCTTTTCATTTCTAGAAGTTCTAGTTTGATCTTTGTCATATTATCCTTGACAGCTTTAATATTGTGTTATTTACTTATATTTACAGAACTTATTGTGTACTGAGTTGCATGATCCCTCCCCACGAGTTTGTATTAAAATCCTAAATTCTAGTCCGTCAGGATGGGGCTGCATTTGAAGTCTGGGCCTTGCAAGCAGAAATTTAAGTGAAATGCTAGGGTGGGCTCTAGCCCAGAATTCTGTCTTCCTCTTAGGAAAAGAGATGAGGATATACTCATAGAAAGGGAAGAGTATGAAGCTTCAGAGAAAACGAGCTGGCAGGACAGAAAAACAGATTTTCTGTTTCAAAGACAATTCCAAAAAGAGAAGTCACTTTTGACATGGAGCCTCTGTCCTTTCTCCAGAATGGTGAGGTTGGTCTTCAGGAAGCAATTCAATACTGCTTTTACTGCTGTTACTTTCTTCCTGGCTAGGGAGAGGAATCTTGCCTCTGAAGAGAGCTAGGTCCAGATGGGAAGCACTTTCTCAAAGTCAGCTCTAGATGCCCCAGCAATTTAGCAGAGGACAACAATATCCACAGAGCGGCCAGTCGTTGAGCCCTCACACCGGCACAGACACTGGGTGCTTCAGAATGCATGATTTCCCACCATCCTCCCCAATTCTCTCCCTCCAGTTTCCAAACATCCTTCTGGAACAATGGCTAGAAGAGCCATCTGTTTTGGGGTTTTGTTTTCTTTTGTTTTAACTCTCCTTTTTTCAGAAAGTGCTAGAAATAGAGGCCACACTTGAAGATCTATATCATATGAAGCTTTATGGCAATGGGGCCAGTGTTCTTGACTTAGCATCTTCCTGAAGGAGAGCCTTCCAGCTCTAATTGTGGGTAATATTTTATTTCAAAAACATGAGACAGGGGATGCGGTGGATCTCTGGCCTAGAGGCATTTGGAAGCATCACGCGAGACAGGTGGCTGGAAGGAGCCATACGCTCACCTGCATGGATTTGGCTTCTCTGAAAGCGGAGCTGGCCTCAGTGTGTGAGGCTGCTCTCCAGAATCAACAGCATCCAGCACAGAGTAGAAGGGGCCATGAACACTCATGAGCCAGTGAGCCCTAAGCAGAAAGCTGACCGAGACGCTGCCATCTGACCATCGTCTGGCTTTGCGCAAAGCCTCTGGTGATGTTTCTGCTTTTGATTTTGTTTTTGGTTTGTGCTGCCGACGCAAATCTCAGCTCTCACCTGAAAGAGAAAAATCAGAGTTTATTCTGGAGCCAAATCTGAGTGACCATGGCCCAGGACGCAAGGAGCTAGGTTACCCTAAGTTCCCCTGTGGAAGCAGTTTCAACAAGTTTTACATCAGCAGAACAAAGGAAGTCACAAACCATGGCGATCTTAAAATACATTCATGCAAACTTCAGAGAGGCAGTCACAGCAAGATGAGGGAAATCGCTCCTATAGGCTCCAGAGGCTATCTGATAATATTCTCAGCTTTGGGACTGATGGAAGCTCATGGTTTGCTAAGGCAATGGATTCCAAAAGATTCCACACACGTTTTTAAATTCAAAGCCAAATCCACAAAAGCCTTGGGAGTCTGAGAATGCATAGGCCTATCGTTCTTTGTGTCCAGCCTTGCCATGCTGGGTTTTCAACATCGTAAATGTGGCCAGTAAATTCTCATTGTTTGATGGGTGGTTTTAAAAAAAAGGAAAAGGAAAAGGAAAAGGACCTGAAAAGTGTAAGGGAGAGAGGAACAGTCAATGCTCAGGGAAATGTTTTGTACTGATGAGGGTGATCACTTCAAAGTTACCTTTCAGTTTAACATAATTCTATGGCTATCAACTACTAGTTGGGTTGGAGAAAGGGATTGAACTATTCAAGCTTACCATACAAGCTTGAAGCTCTGAGTTCAATCCTCAAGTCCATAAGAAAACAAACAAAAAAACAAACAAACCAGGCATGGTGGAATGTGTGTCTGAACCTAAATCTTGGAGGCAACAATTAGACCATTCAGGCTCACTGGTCAACCAGCCTACATGATGGATGCCAGACCAGTGAGAGACCCTTTCCTAAAAGAGGGTGAGTGTGTGTGTGTGTGTGTGTGTGTGTGTGTGTGTGTCTGTGTCTGTGTCTGTGTCTGTGTCTGTGTGTGTATAACCCGAGGCATAACACCCAAGGTTGTCTTCTGGCCTCCACATAAATATGTACACATAAGCATCCACACACATACATCAACACATGCACATACACACACTACTATCTCTCTGTCGTTTTCTAAAACACACACACACACACACACACACACACACACACACACACACACACACACACAAATGGTATTAGTAACCAGGTACCAACAATCAAACCGGTACCCCACAGGCTGCTGCTCAGTAAATGTCTGGGTACAGCTTGAGCCTTCCAGGGCTGAAGGATAATGTCACCAGCTCTCAAAGTGAAAAGATTGCTGTGATCTCCAGGCTAGAGTGCTACATAGGAGCAACTGAATTTACATTGCTAGAGATACATGGGAAAGGACCACGTCTAGAGTGGTATTCAAAGGTTGGCCATCTTTGATGGTTGTGCTCTAGTCTAAGGGTTAATGACCTAACATGATGACCCTCCAGCTAATGGAGACACTCCCAACTCAGCACACCTACCTGACAAGACAGACAACATAGAAACGAGAACATCTGCTAGGATTCCTGAGCCTTGAAACTACCAAGAAGACATCTGCAGATACCCCTCCCCAAAGTTCCCTCTCCTGCCTATGAAGGCCAAGGCTCTTGGCCACACCGTGTCCTCTTGGGCAAAGAAACTGTGTCCTTCATTGTGCTTCTGTAGAGGTCAGGCCCCTGTTTCTTTTATTTCCACAGCACCTCTATCAATACTGATCTCACGATCTACATCAGAACTATCTCTCAGAGATTTGAAAGCTTACTTCTTGGCTGATGGTTGCCCTGGAAGATAACTGTAGCAGATAGGGTCTCACTTCAGGACACGTGTCACTAAAAGGATGACTCGTTACTTTTTACCCAGGTCTAGTATGTCATCTCTCATGCCCCTCCCCCATCTCTATCTTTTTCTCCCTGCTTCTTGGGTGCCATATACTCTGTCTTACAACAGACTCAAAGCAATCCAGTCAGCTAACCAAGGTCTGAAACTAAGATCCAAACCAGACTTTCTCCTTTCTGATTTTCTCAGACATTTCGTTCCATATTGGGCAAAACGAAACCAAAACAAAACACAGATTAATGTAGCTTTAGGGGTGAATGAAGTTCGTGACAGTCAAGAATCTAGTAAGAAGACCCCTACCAACTTCTGCTTATCACAGTAAAAGGAAAACATTTAAAAACTTAAAATACATTGGTTCTTAAGTTGAAGAATGCAGCACCTTTGTGAAAACAACTAGACGATGATAATTATGAATAATTTTGAAAGCTGTCCTCCGTAACCCAAGGATGGGATTAAATCAATTCATAGAGGGAAGTTGTTAGGCCCAAGCACTTAGCATGAATAAACAAAACCGATCAAAATAATACATTAATTATTCAACTCAAGGAACTGGTATAAATATCTGAGGTAATTATGGACAGAAAAGAAAAAATAAGTAATATTGAGAGTTGAAATAAACTTTAAAGCTAAATATTCAATGCACAAATAAATCTGTGATCTGTTGCTATTAAATAAAATATTGATATTTTTATCACATATTCAACAAAAATGTATTTAATGTGGGAGAGGGCATACTACTGTGCTCATGTGGGGGTCAGGGGAAAACTTGAGAGAATTAATTCTCTTCTGACAAAATCAAGGTTCCAAGGATCAGAGTCAGGTCAGGTCATCAGGCTTGGTGGCATACACCCTCACCTGATGAGTCACCCCACCAGCCTAAACTATTAATACTTAAATGTTGAACAGAAGATAAAATATACATATATACAATTACGAAGGAGAAGGAGAAATAACAGACAGAGGGAAACAATGTTAAACTAAAATAAGATAAATGTGATGGTCTGAAACTGAGAAATTGTTTAACTGCCAGGTTCACATAATTTCAGAAGTATAGCATTAAATTAAACACTGGACTGGAGAAATGGTTCAGCCATTAAAGGCTGGGCTCACAACCAAAGAGAAAAAGGGAAACAAAAGAAAAATGAAACACTTTAAAATTATTTCTAAAGAAAATTACATTTTTAAAATTTTTAATGGGGCTAGTAAGAAATAATACTCAGTAATGACAGCATATTATTCCTTTACTAAACTCATAAAAACCGCAGATGTATGTTATTAATGAATCTAACACACAAACATACAAACACACACATATGCATACTGTAGGATAAAATATTAACACTTCAGTTAGGTTTGGGAGGAAACTGACACACTCAGCCATTTAAAAAATAGATAAAATCTCAACAGTCTGGGAGAGTATCATGGAAAAACCAAGTTTTGATTGTACCTTTTACCCCCTTTTTTGGATAGAGCATTGGTACCATCAGATAAGTGTCTTAATCGAAGTCCAGAACTGGGTGGCAGATAAACTGATTTTCCAGAAAATCCCTGGAAAAATCACTCACTGATGTTGGCTGTCCAGCCACAGGACAGTTGCTTGTTTGTTAAAGTCAATGTTCTACTCCGACAAGTATATTAGTCTGAATTTTTGTCATCATGACAAATGCCAGACAGAATTTAAAGGGAGGGAAAGTTTATGCTGATGCACAGAGATTCAAGTACACAGTCACTTGCCCTATTGTGCCCTGTGAGACCTAGCACAGGGCAGGAACACGTAGTGGAACAACGGTGCTGATCTCATGGCAATCAGGAAGTAGAGGAGAAGCTGAGGAACCACAGTAGGATGCACCCTTCAAAGCGTGTCCTACTGGTCCACCTCCACCAATGAGGCTTCATCTCCTAATACTGCTACCATATTGTGAATCCATCAACGGATTCACCCAGGAGTCAATGGCAGAGAAAACGTAAAGGTGTCTTCTAATCTCTGAGGTGTCTCTCAGCCCAGTCAAGTTGACAGCCCTGGTTAATTAGCAGTTGTGCTACAAGATGAGGGTGTGTGGCCTGTAAATAAAATTCTCCATCCTTCTCAGAGCACCACTAGATCCAGAGAGAGCCACGGGGACCTAAGCAGGTGAGATAGAAAAAGCAGAATGTTAGCTATGAAGTAGAGAGGGCATAGGGCTGGGCTACCTTCTTCAGATGATCAAAACTAAACGTTGTGGGGCCAGCAAGGCAGCTCAACATGTGCAGGCACTAGGTACACAAACCTGGTGACTTGAGTTTGAGTCCCAAAACCCACTTGAAGGGACATGGAGAGAGTCAACTCCACAAAGTTGTCCTCTGATCTCCATACACATACCAAGCCATGCAAACCCCACTCCTGACACACAATTATAATCACATGCAGTAATGTTGATGACGACGATGACGACGATGACAATGAATTGATGGTGATGACGATGACAATGATGATAAAAGCGGCCTAGAGACTGTTGAGAAGAAAAGATGAGATCGGTGAGAAAAGTTGTGACATCCTTGGAATAGAACATCAGCAATAAAGAAACCCAGTTCTGGCTGGTGGTTGCTGGCAAGGCATGCACAAGAGATTAGAGCTAAAGTCATAAAACATCTCCGTAGCTGGCTGTGCTCTGTTTAATCCTCTTAAGCGAGCAGACATTTCTTGCCAGACCTTGGACAGGGGCCCCTGCTGATGCTGGCCAACTTTAGGAATTAGAGTTGCTACTCCAGAAACACTGGAAGCAAGCTCCTGAGACAGTCTGTGAGGAAAGTTGTTCTGCTAATGACACACAACTGGGCGAGCACAAAGTGACACAGAGAAGTACATCTTCAGAGTAAGTACCAAGTGTTACCTCTTCAGGGCTGAGGAAGAAGTTGGCAAGGTGGCTCAGACAGTGAAGATACCTGCCACTCAGCCTCATGACTTGCATCTGAGCCTTGACACCCGCACAGTAAAAGGAGAGGTCCCCCACAGGCATACTGTGATGTGCATCAAGCCCCACCCCCAGCCCCAATAATTACTCATACACACATGAATACATAAATGTTTAAAATTTTTTTAATTAAAAGGGGGGCAGAGAATAGCAACTAAAACTTTTCCCCCACCGAGTCTCCAAGGCTGACTTGGCTTCTGCAGGAGAGAGGGATTGTCTTAGTTAGGGTTTTACTGCTGTGAACAGACACCATTGTCCCCGCCAGCGGGGACCCAGTTATTCAGGGTCCCGAAGGGGTGCTACCCTTGGGCCTAAATGGGGGGGAAGAGAAGAAGGAGACCAAGCAAAAGTTCTGTTGTCAAGGTCTCGTTTATTGAGAGAAATGTACAGCATTTAAAGCTCTGAGGCAGGAATAGAAGCGGGAACTGAAGCTTAGGGTGGGGGAGTTTGGGAAGTGCCCAAGGATATAAGGTGAATCACTACACTACAAGATATCCTCCTATAACAAAGAGGCAACAGTCTTCCGGGGACATGTTCTTTGAAATGGTCGGACCCTTCTCAGGAATCTGCTCAGGGACATCCGGAGTTTTGCTCAGGCTGAAACATCCTGTCATTGCTCCCAGGGTCTTCCTGGGAGAGGCTTTAGTTCAACAATCTCATGTCTGTATGGCAGTCATTTCAAGGTTGAACCTCTGTAGCCATGCAGCCCAGAGTCATGTAGCCACCTTGAGCTATGCAGTCACAAAATGGCCAGGCCCAAATCCAATATGGCTCACTACACACCATGACCAAGGCAACTCTTAGAAGGACAACATTTAACTGGGGATAGCTTATGGGTTCAGAGGTTCAGTCCATTATCATCAGACAGGAGCATGGCAACATCCACATAGTCATGGTGTAGGAGGAGCTGAGAGTTCTACACCTTCATCCGAAGGCTGCTAGCAGAATCCTGGCTTCCAGGCAGCTAGGATGAGGGTCTTACTCCAACAGGGCCACACCTCCTAATAGTGCCACTCCCTGACCCAGGCATATACAAATCATAAAGGGATATAGAGGGGGCAGAGAGTCATTCTAGAACATGATCTGCATTATTTGAGTTAGAAACCCACCTGCTGTGTCTGAGAAAACTGGCTCAGAAGCTAGAAGCATCCAGAGGCACTGTCCTTCGCAGGAGAAGCCCTGCTCTTCTGCAGGCTGCCCCGGAACTGCATTGCTGCAGGAGAGAAGAGAAACTCACTGCGACTCTTGTGCACAGAACCTTAAGACCATCCTTCAGGTAATCTCTGTCCTAACTGGCTGTGATGGAAAGGAGTTAGGGTCAGCCTCCCACTGGGCTGGGATCTCAGAGCCTCTAAGAACGCCTTGTTTCTTTTACAAGTGTGGGTTCCCTTGTGACCAAAGAGATTCACTGTCCATTAGTTTAGAACTGTGTTCTGGATTTGTAATGAGAAAAAAACATAAAACTACCCCAGCCAAAGAAAGGCAATGTCTCATAAACAGAGTTTCTGGGTTTTGGATGGCCATACTTAAAAAAAAGAAGAGCACACTAAAACTAATTTTAATTGTATATTTTACTTGGCCAAAATATTGTCACTCCAACATATAACTAATATAACATACTAATGACATGACTTGATTTTTGTTTATTGACACAGGGTCTCACTGTGTTATCCTGGCTGACCTCAAACTCAGAAATCCGACTGCCTCCGCCTCCTGAGTGTTGGACTAAAGACAAAGGGAGGGTACCACGCTCAACATGACCTTATTTTTGCCCATATTGTCTCCAAGAGGAGTATGTTCTTAATTCAAAGTAACTACTTTTTGAAGCTTGTGTCAATGAATTTTCCATTCTAGTGATAAAATGGTGAGATTTAAACAATTTAGAACGAGTTTATTTGAGCTCCTAATTCCAAAGGTCTCAGTCCGTGGACACGTTGTGCTATCCTTTGGGGTCTATGGCGGGTCATGCACAGTGACAGAAGAATACAACAAAGACAAGCTGTCACCTGATTACATAGAAGCAGAGAGAAAGAAAAAGGGCCTAAGGCAGTAGTTCTCAACCTGTGGGTCACGACCCTCTATATATCAGATATCTTGCATGACATATTTACAATTAATACCAGCAGCAAACAACTGTTATGAAGTCGTACTTTATGGTGGGGGAGTCATGGCAACATGAGGAACTGCGTTAAAGGGCTGCAGCATCAGGATGGTTGAGAACCATTGTTAAAGTCTCAGCTTCAATGACCTTACTTCCTCCCGTTAAGCCTCACCTCCAAATGGCAGGGCTTATCTATCACGCCCAATGGTGCCTCCCAGCTTAACAGGACGGTCTAGATCCAAAATGCAGCAAGTCTAACGGCCATTTTCATCCCACACAACAGAGAATAAAGTGATGGTCATTAGACTTGCTGTAGTTTGGATCTAGCACCTTCTTCTGGCCTGCACGGGTACCTGCTCAAGTATAGTACACACACACACACACACACACACACACACACACACACACACACACACACAGAGAGAGAGAGAGAGAGAGAGAGAGAGAGAGAGCGAGCGAGAGAAATTATCTACATTGAGTTGGTTCATTCTTGTGAGCTTGCATGCTGGAGGTTGTAATTAGACTTCATCAGAAGACCCAGCCCACTGTACCATTCTCTAGGCAAGGGGTCCTGAGAATTTGCAACGCACACATCAAGTTTTCTAAAACCAGTGTGGCACCTTGAATATAAATAGAAAGAACACTCTCCTTGAGGGAGAGTGTGGGAAGCTAGAGACGGAGTAAGACACCTAGAGAAATGAGGCCTGAACTGGGTCCAGACTGAGAGACACGTTTGGTCTTTCTAACAACAGGACGTCACAGGACCGATTATCCCCACATCTTAATGCAGTGAACGATCTTTTAAGAGGGAAGGTCAGGGCTAGGCAGACGGCTCAGCAGTTAAGAGCTCTAGCTGCTCTTTGAGAGGATCCAGGTTCAGTTCCCACAACCCATGTGGCAGCTCACAACTGTCTGTGATTCCAGTTCCGGGGATTTTGTTACTTTCATCCAGACTCCAAAGACATTAGTACTTTGACCTGCCCAGTATGGGTTCTAGGAACCAAACTCAGATGCTTTGGAAGAGCATCAAACATTAACTGCCGAGCCCTGGCCTTTTAAAGGCAGCCAGTCTCATGTAGCCCAGGCTAACCTCTAACTTCTTACGTGGCTAAGGATGATCTTAAACTTCTGGCCCAGCCTCTCTGCCTTCCAAGTTCCCATATCAGCAGTATTGTCTGGAAGAATATTGCACTGTACAAACCCGGGCAACATAAAACGCAGCATTCGTTAAGAGCTAGACCCCAAGTTAATGGTGGAGTGCTCCAGAAGGGAAGTGGGTGTTTGCCTATGAATCCGCCTGCATTCTCTACTCCCCACAGCATATCCCAGCCAGGCCACCAGTTCTCTCTGAGCCTGGCTCCAGGGCAGTGCTGGCGAACAGCTTGTTATCGTGGGAACAGCCCCGTTCTTTTCTGTCCGAGTCAGATGATCAACGTTTTCCTGTGATTGGAAGCAAGTTGTTCCACGTTCTTGATCTGATGGCTCATCTGTTAGAAGAATTAGGGGGAGGGCCACAAGATTTTGGGCAAAGTCTGACCCTAGAGGAGAAAGCAAATGTCGTGGCTGCCCAACTGTCTAGAGTAGTACGTAGTTCTCAACCTTCGTAATGAACCTTTTAAGACATTTCCTCATGTTGTGGTGACCCCCCCCTCCAACTTTAAAATTACTTCTTTGCCACTTCATAACTGTAGTTTTTCTTCTGTTGTGTATTGTGATGTAATGTCTAATATGCAGGATATCTAATATTCAAACCCTGTGAAAAGGTGGTTGGACCGCCAAGGTGGTCCCAACCCACATGTTGAGAACGGATGGTCTAGTGGGCTTAGAAAAGGACCTTCTAGAAGCACCTAGTCTTACTACAACTTGATATGTCTAGGCTGCTTGGTATCCTTGGGAGACCTTCCCTTTCTGAGGAGTAAGGGGGCGGGGGGTGTGGGGACTAGTAGGAGAGATGGGAGGGGAAGTTGCAATCAAAACGTAAATAAATAACTTAATCAATTTAAAAAACGAAAAAGAAAAGAAAGGGCTGTTCTAGCGATGAGCGCTGTGCTCTGGGGTCACCACAATGTGGACACATCTTGTCCTTGGATCCCCTTGCTAGCAAGGTATTGAGAGAGGTTAGATCATGTGCAGGGTAAAGTCAGTCATACCTGTTCTCTCCTGAGTGAGCACTGGGGTGGGGGCAGAGGGTCCTGGGAAGACAGAGTCCTACTATTCCCTGCATTCGTTTAAAAAAAAATCGACTAGTTCTGCTCAAGGATTTGGCCAGCCTGGACTAAAGAAGCTTTGTTTTTCCCCCAAAGAGAAACTAATCTCCTACATCCTCTGATAAAGTAATGTTCCTTCTGTCCACCAGGGGGCGATTGAAACGCGGCCCCAGATTCAGAACCAGGAGGAGCTGTGTCTGAAGAGAAAGCAGCAGCATGAAATTCGTAGTTTCATGCAGTGGTTCTTGCAACAAAACCCACAAACCCTCTCAGCTTTTCTAGGATTCTGTGGTTAGGTCTCCACTCTGGTGCCGTCAGGGTAGATGCTACTGCTCCCCGCTGTGATCCAGAAAGGCCAAATGCTCTCTCTCCCTCTTCTCTACCGCACTGTTATCAAATTGCCCCAATACTCAGTTGATTATGGCATCAATCTGGGCCGTGCATAACGTCAAAGAGCTAAGTGGCTTCTTGCTCGAAGTATGGGCAGGTACAGCATTTATTTCATAAGCACCTACTGTCTTACAGAGCTCATGCCAATCGTGCCCTCATCGTGAGTAGAACCAGCCTCAGACACTAGTGTGGTCACCATCTTCCCTTCACTGTGTATAGCTAAAAAATGGGTCATCTTTGCTGATAGAGTAATTTTGTTTCTGGTTAAAAAGCTGTAGCTTGCGTATGTTTCCAAGGCCGGGACAGCAAAGAGGACGTGTTGCGATAAAAATAAAAAATGGATCAGCGGCTACCGGTACCCGCGGGTTCTCACTCCCCGTGGATCTGCGGGAGCCACATGCTCCAGCTGTTTCTCTACCAGCTGCACTGTCCCCTCGGCGGGTAAAATCAAAGTTCCAGAAACTTGTAGTTTAGTAATTAGATTTATATGTTAAGTACTCAATCTACAATACATCCACACAATAAA
Organism: Rattus norvegicus; assembly: GCF_021556685.1. NCBI lineage: Eukaryota > Metazoa > Chordata > Mammalia > Rodentia > Muridae > Rattus > Rattus norvegicus. Next base: position 65,142,238 of record NC_141549.1, read on the forward strand.
TTCACCGTTGATTAATTAAAAATAGAAACCATCCACCTAGACACCTGGATTTGGATCATCCTGCTCTGTTGTCTCCATCTTGATTTCTCTCGTTCCTCCTCCTCTCTCCTTCTTAGAATTTTTCCCCGCCTACCCTTCTTCTCATCCAATGATAAGCTTCACTTTATCCCGGACCCGCCTTGCTGCATAATGACATCATCCTACAATGAAGGAGAGTAGAGTAGAGTAGAGAGAGTAGAGTAGTGTAGAGTAGAGTAGAGTAGGGTAGAGTAGAGTAACATTTTTATCTGACCTCCAGCAGGGTCCCTTGCTTGGGGAACCTACCAGGTTTCCCTTCCCATCAGCTAAATAGGGACAATAATAGATACCGGGTGTCTTAGGGTTCCTCTATTGCTTCAATGGAACACTATGGCCAAAACACAAGTTGGGAGAAAAGGGTTTATGTGGCTTACACGTCCATATTGCTTGCCGTTCTGTATGGAAGAAGTCAGGACAGGCACTCGAACAGGACAGGAACCTGGAGGCAGGAGCTGATGCAGAGGCCACGGAAGGGTGCTGCTTACTGGCTTGCTCCCATGGCTTGCTCAGCCATGTCAAGGTTAGGCCCTGGTTTTGCCTCCCAGCCCCAAACTTCCAGAAATAAGACTCAGACTCAAGTTATATTTGCAAATACATTGACCATACAGCTAGGCTCTGCTCTGACTAGACCATAACTGAAGATAACCCACTTGTTTTAGCCTACATCTTGCACGTGGCTGGTTACCTGTGCCCTGGTCCATCTCCTCACATCTTTTCCGGTTCTTCTTCCCACCTCTACTCTCCCACAATTCTTTCTCCCCCCAATGTCCCACCTCTCTTTCCTGCCTAAACCATAGACCATAGGCTTTATGATTGGCAGGTGAGGTATCCATAGAATGTACAAGATGGTCTCTCTTCATCAGCCTGCTTCCTTATAGAACCCAGGACTACCAGCCCACAATGGGTTGGACCTTCCCCCATCTACACTAATTAAGAAAATGAAAATGCCTTACAGCCAGATCGTATGAAGGCATTTTCTCAACTGAGGGCTCTTTGTTCCAGATCACTGTAACTTGGGTCGAATAGACATAAGAGTAGCCAGCACACAAAAAAATTTTAGATTAAAAAAAGAAAGAAAACAGAGATAAGCACACAACTATCATAGAATTTGTCCAGGCTTCCTCTCTTCCTCTCTCTCTCTCTCTCTCTCTCTCTCTCTCTCTCTCTCTCCCTCTTCCCCTCCTCCTCCCCTTCCCTTCCCTCCTCTTCTCTCTCTCTCCCTCTCCCCCTCCCCCTTCCCTTTCCCCTTTCCTTCCCCCACTCTCTTTCTTTTTCTGTCTGGTCGTTTTGGAGCACAATGCAGACATAGCTGCTCAGAGGCCTAAAGCATGAGAGACTCTTGAGTCTAGGAGTTCAAGGTCAGTCTGGACTACCACTGTGAGACCCTCAACTCAAGAAGAAACACAAATTTCAAAAGGCAATCTCTCTTAATTTTCATCTTTTGCATCATGTCCTGGTCTATTGTGTTAGTTGGTACCTGGGGAGCAGAGAGATAGAAAAGAGAAAGAGAAACAAAGATTCAGGTCTAACTGCAATCAAGGTAGATTGAAGTTCCTTTCCGTCCTAGATAACCTGAAGTCCAATGCTGCCATTGTTCAGTCCTGCCCCAGCTGTGGCTACACCCTGCCTATCCATGTCTAATGCCACACCCCTGTGCTACAGTGACCAATCAGGATGCTCGTTCACCGGATCCCAATGATACAAACATTCCCATGCTTGGTTGAGGCTACTGAATTGAGACACTGCGTCCATAGAACTAAATTAGAATGATCTGTTCCTTTGGAGCATCCTAGGATTTGAGAGATGACTTAGCAAGCACCTCTGATCTCTCGTTCTACGGGGTGACTCACTGATACCTAGCTTCCAAATCCTAACAGTGAGGTAGAAGCAAGCTCAAGGCTTACTTTACTCTGCCTCTTGACTTCCCAGTCAGTGTAAGCCATGCATTCCGATAGAAACCCATCACTCTTTGTGGTTTGTCTGCAGAGCTAGATAAGTAGGCTTTTGTGAGCTGGCCTTGGGAGCCTGCCATTATGTGTAATTTTGGAGCTGTGGGATATGAAGCCCACATTCTAAATGCCTGCTTTGCTGGTTTTCAGAATTTTCCTGAAGCATCACGTATATTGTGGATTATGAACAACCTGGGTTGTTCTGTTTTGCTTTCTGTAAATGACCAGAAATGGGATGAGAGTTGGAAGTAAATAGGGACATTCCTGAGTGGCAGAATCCCTGTTTGTGAAGGAGACTGACATGCTTCAGGAAGGGAATCAGGCTCATGCTGGTTCTTAAATGATTAGTCAAAGGGACTGTGAAGCACGACTCTCACACTTCAGCCTGGCTCTGTGTGTCAGTGTCCCTGTCTTAAAAGAGAGGAGAAGGGGTTGGGGATTTAGCTCAGTGGTAGAGCGCTTGCCTAGGAAGCACAAGGCCCTGGGTTCGGTCCCCAGCTCCGAAAAAAAGAACCAAAAAAAAAAAAAAAAGAGAGAGAGAGGAGAGGCAAAAACCCAAGGAGAATGTACTGAAAGTTGATACACACTGGTAATGTCTTCCACAGTGAGGACCAGGCTGTAGCAAGAAGATCAATTCTGCAGAACAAAACTCAGTAATGCCTTTGACCTGGGCATGCGGGCTGCATGTCTCACACGCACTGCCTCAGTGAGCTGAGACAAGGCCGAGGACAGGGGCCATTCTTAAGTCACCAGAGACAATGTGAAACACAGAGTAACACATGGCACACTACAATGATCTGACCAAATGTGTTGCTGTGACCATATGTCTCACCCCCAACACTTGGGCCGACAAGGAAACATCTTTACATTTAAGAAACACATTTAAAAAATATGTGTGTGCATGTGTGTATAAACACAGCAAGCTTCTGTTAGACACTGACAAGCTGGGTTTCTCAGGGAGTGAAAGAAAACTGTCATCATCATGCAGGCTGGGCACCAACGGCTTCCATCTATTAGGAGATGCTTTATCTCAGCCTTCTCTCATCTCAGTGGTTGAGAGCTCTCCGTTATCCTCTTCTTCAGGCTTTTGGCTATTTGTCCTTCAGACTTCTGGCAGATCTTAGCTGTCAGTGCTCTGTCAGTAGACCCAGAGACTGAGGCGTGATGACTTACAAAGAACAGAGGTGCGTTCACACTAACGGTTCTACAGCCTGGGGAGTCCAATCACACCATGCCTGCATCTGATTGGCTCCTGGCGAGGATCTCATTTTGCACTGAGTAGGGCAAGCAAAAGTGTATACTCCAAGTGATGCACTCATTCCCATCACCCAGAGAACAGTCTCTTTGCAAGGTCTCTGTCTCTTAATGCCACTTCCCAGCATGCTCTAGTTCCCAGCACCCTCGCACTGGGATCCAAGAGTCCACATGAGTTTTGATGGGGATTAACCATCCCTCTGCTTGCGTGGCTCCTTGCCTCAGTTTCTTGGCCTGTTTACTCTCTGTTTCCTAAAGGCTCTCCACAGAGCACAGCTCTGAAGATGTATGAACAAATAAATAATGGGCGTACACAAACAAACGCCTCAATCCCACTTCCTAAAGGAGACTCCGCCTACACGCAGGACCCAAGCTATGCCCTAGATGCAGAAAGCATTGTATGAATAGATGAACACATTCCACAACTTTTGTTAAACTTAAAAATAAATGCCTTTAATTATAGAACTTTAATTAGCCTTAATATATGAAAAGGCATTGAGAACGAACCGCGACCTCTCATGCCTTATACAGAAACTAATTCAAAACGGATTATGGATTTAAATGTAGAACTAGAAGGGTGTGTTCAATTTAAACAGATTTAAATGTAAGAGTAGAGCCAGCAAACTTTGAGAAGAAAACATAAAAGATTCAGGCCTGCGGGTTGGGAGAAAGGTTATTAAACACGACACCAAAGGGCAAGGCATGAAAGAACAAAATAAATTGGATTTCATCAAAGTGAAAAACTTTCGTGCTATGAAAGACCCAGTTAAGCAAATGAAGAGACAAGCTCCAGCCTCAGAGGAAATGTCTGTCATCCTGTGACTGACAAAGGGCTGACAGGCGTGTCCAACCTTTGACACTGGAACACAAGGTCGCCATCTACGAGTCCACGCTTGAGAACCAAACAACCGAGATAACAAAAAAGGAATGGAAAAGAAAAGGAAAAGGAAGTAATAACAAAAAGAAAGAAACACACACACACACACACACACACACACACACACACACACGCACGCACGCACGCACTTCCTAAGACTTTAAATAAGTTAGGATTCGGGGTTGATTCCCTTTCATAGCGTTCTGGGGGGACTGGGGGGAGGACTACAGGTTAGACACACCTAGCAGAGTCTAGAGCTTAAAAAAAGAAGGTTTAAAACTCACCAAGCCTGGGAGTGGTGGTGGTGCATGCCTTTTATCCCAGCACTGGGGAGGCAGAAGCAGGAAGATCTCTACAAGTTTGAGGCCAGCTTCACCTATAGGGTGACCACCAGCACTGTGTAGAAAGCCTGCTCTCCCTCTCCAAAGAGAGGGGCTCAAGGGAAGGCAAACACAGCACATTCTCAGCAGCAAAAACACGGAGCTAGAGAGATGGCCCAGCACTTAGGAGTCCATATTGCTCTTGCAGAAGAACTGACTTCGGCTCCCAACACCCATAATGGATGGCTGACAACCACCTATGATTCCAGTTCCAGGAAGTTCTGTGCCTTCTTCTGGTGTCTTCAGGTACCTTTACTCTGGTACACACACACACACACACACACACACACACAGTTAAACAACTTTTAAAAGCAAAACTGAAAAATCTAGTTATAAAGTGACCAAAGGGTGATATGGACAGATGCACCATCAAAGAGAAGATACAGACAAAAAAAATATAAGCATTAAAATACCTTCATCACCGTTGACTATTGGGAAGACACATGTAGGGCTCCGGAAATGGGAACTCGGGTAAAATGATGGCTATGCAAGCTTCATAACTTGAGTTCAAATCCCCAGAGTCATTAAAAACAGATTTCGTAGTATAAGAATCTATCACCCAAGTGTTTCTATGGGGACAAGAAAGAGAGTAATAGGAAAATTCTTGAAAGCTCCCAGGCCAGCTAGCCCGTCATATGAAGTGGAAATCTACCAAAGAGAACCTGTCTCAAGCAAGTTAGAAGACAGGACAGACACCCAAGGTTGTCCTCTGACCTCCCCTCACATGCTGGCAAGCTACATTTACACACGCAAATATGCATATTCTCACACAGACACATTCAGTCTACAATGTGATGTCAGTTCGTACCTGGTAAAACAACTTTTAACATTCATACATCTCTAATAGGAATGTGAAATGGCACGCTACGGTCTCATAAAGCCAAATATCAAACGCATCACCAGCATCCAAGAGTTATTCAAGCAATTACCCTTGGGCATCTTCCCCAGGACAGCTAAAGTTTATATTCCTATGAATAACTATAGACCTCTGTTCAGCTGAAAACTGGGAAAATATCACACACACACACACACACACACACACACACACACACACACACACACACACACACACACCTACTTACCCCAGAAGGAGAACCCATGACAAACCAAAGCAATGATTGTAACGAAGTCCAACTTGTGGTATGTATGCTGAGGACCAACTGGAGTTCCACATCCCCCATTTACCCCCTCTCAGGTTGTCCAGATGCAGCTGTACCCCTGGCTGAAAGGATGAAGTGGAGTCCAGACCAGGGGGGTCTGCAGGATCTGGGTCTGGCTGGGACAAGTGCTGTAAATGAACAGAGAGTAGGAAGGAGTTTCAGGGTGATTGCAAAATCATTGCCTGGAGCTTAAAGTACTGAGAATGCCTCATCTGTATGGGGAGGAATCCCGGGTACTTGCTGGGTGGGTTCTCATCAGGAAAGAGAAGGTTGACTTGTAGGTTTGCCGAGGCTACAGGACTTTCTTCAGTTGGGGGTCAGGCTCCCCAGGTAAGGTCAGAGAAGGGGAAACCCTGCTGGAAAAGCGAGTCCTGCACTTTGAGATGAGGTAAGAGGAGCTATCCAGACATGGTAGACCGAGACCTCAGTAGTAGTGTGTCCCCGCACAACTTGGTGAGTCAATGTGTCTTTGTGGAGAATACTTACAGGATTGTAGATGAAGAGCTATACAGTGAACAGGGAAGACTGATAGGCTCCTGCACCATCGACTGCGGACTCTAAAGCTGCAACTTCACAGCTCTCAGCACAGCTTAGTGGTAGCTCAACTGTTTGTCTTTCTCTCTCTTCACTCTGCCATTTGGGCTGGCCACAGTAGCCTTCCTTAGTGATTAGTTACTTCCTATACCGTTACAGAAAGGCTCTCGAGACTCTTCCAAATGCCTAGTCTCTCCCAGAGACTGTGTTGACCTTCAAGGCTCATGACCTTTGCAATCCCTCTGGAAAGAACGTTCCGATTCGGAAGCAACTGCCTTACTATATATCCAGACTGTGTAATACTACTCAGCCATACAAAGAAACAAATTCCCAATATATGGGACAACCCACAACAACCTGAAATAGACTGTACTCAGAGGGATAAAAAGCTGAACTCGTAAGGTTACGTGTTATATAATTCCATTTCTAAACAGTATTCTCCAAATGACAAAGTTATAAAGCAGGACCACAAACCAGTCATGTCCAGGGGATGGCATGAAGAGAACATTGAAGGGAGAGGAAAGGGAATCCCTTTGTGGATCAAGACTAACGCTGTGTCTTGCTTGTGTCCAGGTTGGATGAATCTATGCATGGGGTAAAGGGACTAGAACTGCACACACATACATGAATGTATGTAAAAAAAATTGTGGAAACTCCCTAAGTTTCTAGAGCATTTAACAAAACAATAATGTCAGTTTTCTGATGGATGTTGTATGCTACAGAAATGTCTTATGAGAGAATCTGGGAGGAAGATATATGATTCTACCCACACTCTTTTGCAATCTTCTGTGAATCTGTAATTATTTCAACATAGAAAACTATTTAAAGATCGAGCTTATCCAAGAAAGGAATTAATCACAGGAGCTTTTGTTCTTAGAGGAATAAATAGGATTGATGTTCTAAAGAACACACACTAGGAAATGCAAGTCAAGGAAACTGGCCCTAACCAGCCACCATCACTCCCGATCCTGCCTCCCAGACCAGCCCTACCAGGCTTTGCCTTCCCTGGTTCCCAGGCTCTCCCTGGTCTTGTTTCTATTTGCAGCTGAGCAAACACCCCCATGGAATTGGTTTAGTCAGGAGTTTCCTAGAAAGGTCTTGTCTTGGTTTATTTCTGTCCCATTGCTTTGGCTTAAAGTGTCATATTTCTGCTCCAATACCCATGTGTGGCAGGTGTCGTGCCTCATCCCCGGAATCTAATGGGATATAACACAGATGGCACGCCAGGACAGTGACAGCCAAGAGTTGGAAGACAGAGATTTGCCACTGAAATTGCTTCTTACTCTTAGAAAGCACTATGACCCAAGCAGTAGCTATGGATAGATCTAGAAGGGACACAGTGGGGCTGCAGATCAGTGGTGTGTACCCTCTTGGGTTGATGCCTCCCTCTCTGTTGGCACATGGCCTGACTCCTAAGAGTCATCCACACTGAGGCAGCCCCGAGCAGCATCACCCAGCGATGCCTGTGGCAAAGAGCCTGGACCATCCATCCCCCATGGTGTCACTTCGTTACGGGCAATTTATGAGATGTGACACGTTTACAGCCGATTACCTCTACCAACTCACACCAGCACAGATGCTCACCAAGTGACTTTTCGATCTCCTCACATAGCACTCAAAGGCCGGCCAGTGTAGACACATTTCTCAGTGAAGGAAAATAAAATACAATAACTGATTCTGAGCATTTTTGTTGTTGTTGCTTTTTTTTCCCCACTTTTAACAGAAGAATAAAACTTGCAAAAGCCTCAATGATATTTGTAATGTAAGGTTTCCAAAACTCTGAAATGGAGAGCTCCGGGGTGTTTGTTTGATCTTCGTTGAAGGATAATTAGGAAAAATAAAACAAACACAAACAAACAAAAAGCCCAGAGCGTTACCTTATTAGCCCTGCAAAGTGGTGCCTTTAACATCATTGGTTTTCCTAACTGGCCAAATAGAAACCCTAGCCAATGACTCTGATTTGCTTAGGAACTTCTTTGTGATGTCATTTCCTGGCTCCACTGAAGCCAGGACAGCAGGAGAAGAGGATTTGGTGACTCGAAGTGACATACAGAGATGGCCCCGGTCGTGTGCAATTCATCAGGAGACACGGATGCTGTGCTGAGTGTTTCCGACTGTCTACTGATTCCGACTGCCTACTTCCTCAGGCTAGCGTGATGGGGGCCGTGCAGACGGAATCAGCAGCGCCAGAGGACTTATGCGAGATGGTACACATGTTAAGCCCATAATTTAAAATATGACGGTGCACACCATAATTATATGCATTTAGTTAACCTGAAAAATAAGCAATGCTTTAAAGTATTAAAGAACTCTGGAGGCAGCACAGCTGACTCAGCAGTTAAGAGCACTGGCTGCTCTTCCAGAGGACCTGGGTTCAATTCCCAGCATGCACATGGTGGCTCACAACCATCAGTAAGTTCAGTTCCATGGGACCTAACACCCTCCTCTGCCCTCCAGAGACACCAGGCCGGCACACGGTACACAAACATAGATGCAAGTAAAGCACACGTACGCATAACAATAAAATAATAGTTTAAAAAATAATTTTATAGCTCTCCCAACAGCTTTTGACCTCCATCTTTAATTTTCAAAATGAGATGCCCAATATCAATGCAGCGGGGTGCAGGGTAAAACCCTATGGAAAATCCCTGTGAGCAAAGTTTTGGTGCATTTTGAACCTATTTGGTGAAACTAAAACAAGAATGTTACCTCGCAGCCACCTGTAACTCTGAGGACCCAATGTCCTCTTCTAGCCTTCACGGGCACCGGGCACACACAGGGTGCACATGCACAAATGCAAAACACTCATACACATAAAATAAAAAAAATCCCTAGAAAATATCACTGATAAATCTCATACAACAAAAAACCTATTACTAACAAATTGCTTGGATCTATGGGCACACATGGGGATGTATGACCATCTCAAGCTATACACACTTCTTCTGCATATTGCTCAATTCACAAATTATAATAATACATAATACAGTTGTACTAAGATGTATATTACATGAATTATTCATAAAACCCTCATTGTTGGTTTTTAATGGATTGGTCTTATTGCTTGAATACTTAACTCCTCTAAATTCAGGCTTAAATCAAGTCCCACCGGAAAAGCACTGAAAGGTGGGGCGGAGTTGGGCAGGAAGTTTAGCGATTTAGAAAGCACCTGCTCAGTTTGCTTGATGCCTTGAGTCCAAACACAATTAAGAGTGAGCAGATGACACAGAATATCTTAACGCTAACAGTCATCAGGCCAAGATAGACCGTGACATCGTGAACTGAACGAAACCATCATCACAGAAGTGAATCCATCATCGGAGGCGCACGCAGAGGTCCTTGTGCTCAGCTAAGCACCAGAGAACCAAGAAGGTTGAACACTCAGGGCTGTCCCTTCAAAGGAAGGATACATAACCTGCTTTCCACCCAGAAGGCTGGGAGCAGATGTGGTTCATAGCCCGTGACCTTCGTGCTATCTGTAGCCCAGACTATGCCTCATCCACCATGCCCCCAGACTTCTACAGTGAACTGTAGAACCCGTCTTTATGAAATATGTCACATGTACTTTACAAAGAGTTTTGCTGTCGTCACATCTTAAGCTATATTGAGCACATGGGATTGAGTTAATTATCTCCAGGGAAGTTTTCAGCAAATTGTGCTTAAATATGCCTAAAAATAAGCTACTTGGGGTCAGATTCCTGAAATTTGAGCCAACACCAGCTACTGAGTCACTTTAAAGCGAGCTGCCTTCTTGCCCCCGTAGTCTCATTACTCTGCTGGACGCAGTGGTTACAGAGACTCTGGTGATCTCTCCCCCAGTTTTTCTTTATTTCTCCATCATCCATCTTCTCTCCTTTATCTCCCACTGAAGAATGATAGAACAAGAAAGCCCTTACCAGGTGCTAGCCCCTCCATCTTGGATGTCCCACCCTTCAGTACTATGCATAAGAAATAAATTTCTGTTCATTTTCTAAAAGAAAAACCCTCAGTCTCAAGCATTCTGTTACAGCACCTCCTCCCGCCGCACACACAAACAAAACAACTAACTCAATTGGATACAACTTTTAAAACTCTTGGGGCCGAGGAGGCTGATCAACAGTAAAGTACAGGTTAGCGTGTATGCGGTCATGGTTGGATCCCTAGCATGTGCATGAGTGAGCATATGGGCATGCACACACACACACACACACACACACACACACACACACACACAATTGCACAGTTATGCAATGATAAATACATAAGCATGTTGTGAGCTTCAAAGGTCTTGGAAAACCACTGGCTTATGTAGGAGGGAAAGGATTTCTGGAAATCTCTATGAAAGGTTAAATGAACCAGTCCAGATGGTAATGTTGTAAGCCCAAGGCCAAGTGTGAAGAAGACGGCAGACAGGTGTAAGGGAAAGGTTTGAGGAGTTGGAGCGGCCATTGTGGACTTGCTCTTTGTCACTTGCTCACTTCATGTTGTGACAGAGAGGGGGGCAGAACAAAGGGAAGTGGTCACCATTGATGCCTGGAAGATGGTACTTTCTACTCAAATGCCTCTCCCCGGGTGACTACTTAGGGAAGAATCACTTTACCCTGCTTTTAGATAAGCCAGCGTGGGACGAGGAGATAATTCAAAGGGTGGTGGCGTTGGCTGCCATAGCTAGTGAACTGAATTCAACCTGTCTAATCCACACATTGGAAAGAGACGTGAAAACTCATTCCCAGGAGGAGATGACCAAAATCTACCCCTCCTCCTACAAACCAGAGAACAGTTCTGCCGAAGTTCCTCCTGGGGGAAGAGGTTTACTTACGGGGCTCGAAGGGATGCCTGGGAAGTCTTCACTCAGCATGGACAATGGCTTCCCTATATCCTCAGACACAGAGGCCCCTTTCTCTAGTCTTCCCCAGCTTGAGCGCAGTAGACCCGTCCAAATTGCAGAAGCCACCTACAGTTAAAGCAAAATTGCCTACAAATGGCTGGAAGGAGTGGCTAGATACTGAGGTGAGGGTCCAAGACTTCCCAGGTCCCTTTGTTCTAAGAGGGGATATACACAATCCCTGAGTCCCATCAGCTGATCTCATGAAACTGGTAGTAGCTAGCTTGAGTCTGACTCTTCCAGGAGATAACAGACTCCCACAGGTTGTCCTATGATCTCTGTATGCTAGAGTTCATAGATAGATAGATAGATAGATAGATAGATAGATAGATAGATAGATAGATAGATAGATAGACTTTACTATAATAATAATTAAATAATTATATTATTTATTAAATAATTTATTTATATAATTTATTATTATTATTATTAAATTTAGGACCTGGAGAGATGGCCCAGGAGTTAAGAGCACTGACTATTCTTCCAGAGGTCCTGGGTTTATAATCCACATGGCAGCTCACAACTGTCTGCAACTCCAGTTCCAGGGGACCCAACACCCTCACATACAGGCAGGCAAAAACACCAATACGCATAAACTAAAAATAAATTATAAAGACATTTAATCAGCTCTTTTGTGACTCAGTTTGAGGTGGCACTGGGCTGAGTCGATCATGAGGAACCTTGGAGCTCATCATTTCAGAGGCATCTGCCGTGTCTTTGCACGGGCTCCATATTGTTCATGCTTTACCAGTGTGAACACAGTAGCAGGTCTGTCAGCATCAGTGGACAAGTGTGCATGCAGGACAAGCTAATGAACGTAACATCTTTGATTCTAATTATTTACATGGAAATTCATAGTAATGTAGAAAGAAATGACACTTCGGAGGTACAGAAGGTCAGATGAGAGGTAGAAAATATGGGGTTGGGATTTAGCTCAGTGGTAGAGCGTTTGCCTAGCAAGCAAGCTCAAGGCCCTGGGTTCGGTCCTCAGCTCTGGGAGAAAAACAATGAAGTAGAAAATACAAAACCCTCTAAGTGCAAACCGCCAGTGCACTTGGGGACCAGGCACTGAGTAAGCAGAGGAATTATTGGTGTCTTTCCTGAGAGCACATGTGATGTGCAAACAGAACAAAAGGTTCCTGCTGCCTGGTCCCGCGACGTGAATCCTCAGAAACACAGCAGCCCCTTCCCAGTCCGCCCATGTGAGCGAAGCAGCTACAACGCCCTTCTCGGATGAAGGAACAGTGCCCGGAACCCTGTAACTTGGGTAAGAAAGTGGAGAGAGATCTGAAGGTCCAAGATGGAGTGTGGCTTACGAAACCTTGGTTGTGACGTTCTGAGGTGACAGAGGTGACATGCAAATATTTTTAAGTCTTTGGGGGGTTTTCAAGGGCTGATGTGAGGAATCCTAAGCAAAGGAATCAGAGATAGAGACTGAAGTCTCTCTATAAAAATCACACACACACACACACACACACACACACGAGCCATCTATACGAACATGTTATAGAAGTCAAGGTATAAAGAATAAACATTAAACTTAAAAACTAAGTGGTAGCTTTAGCTGTTACACTGCCTGTCCCTGCAACAGGGTTCTCAACCCCGTGGCTCACAGCCCCTTTGGAGGTCACATGTCAGGTGTCCTACATACCAGCTATTTACATTCAAACTCATAAAGGTAGCAAAATCACAGTTACGAAGTCGCAACAGAGTAATGTTACAGTTGGGAGTCGCCCCACCCTGAGGAACTGGATTAAAGGGTCAGCACTAGGGAGGCTGAGAGACACATCTTTCCGTTCGTCACACAAGGCTCTGTACTGAATGCCTTCTGTCTGAACACAGCGTCTGTGTGCTTCAACTGTATGACGCAATTACAGTGAGTGCCTTACAATTAAACAATACTCATCTACTGTTTCACGCCTCTGAAAACTAGATGAGGAAGTGCCTAGGCTAAGTTCCTTCAGAGAGCTGTGAGCAGGTCTCTGTGCTCCACCCATCTCTCCCAGCTCCTGGTGGTTGCTGTTGGCCTCTGGTGGTACTCGAAAATGGCATTGACTCTGTCCTCACACTGTCTTTTCTCTCCACTGCTCAGACATGTCTCTCTGTATCAGAGTTTGTTTTTACTCAAGTACATGCCTACAGTGACCAGAAGAGGGTGTCAGATCCCCTGGACCTGAAGTTATAGGTGGTCGGAAATGTCCAACATGGATGCTGGGAACTGAACTATAGTCCTGTGCAAAAGCAAGAACTCTTACCCTCAGAGCCATCTCTTCAGCCCTAGGTTTCGTCATTTATAAGGATTCCTATGCTCCTGGTTGGGACATAGCCTGTTCCAGAATGACCTCATTTTCACTATTTCCAAGTGCACTCATATTCTGAGGTACTGTGGGACATCAGAGGAGGGGCACAATTTTAACCTATACCACCCGTGACTTCATAATAAAAATTTACTGTGGTGATTTGAATGAAAATGGCCTCCATAGACTCATATATTTGAATGAATACTTGGTCCCAGATTCGTGGAACTGGTTAGGGAAAGATTAGGAGGTGTGGCCTTGCTGGAGGAGGCGTGTCCAAACCAACCTATCTTGATCTCCCTACTTCCTGGTTGATGTCTCGACGTGTAAGATCTCAGCTACTGCTCGGGCACCATGCCAGCCTGCCTGCTACCATGTTCCCTTATATAGTGGACGTGGAGTCACCCTCTGAAACTGTAAACAAGGCCCCAAATAAATGATTTCTTTTCTAAGTTGCCATGGTCATGGTATCTCTTCGCAGCGATAGAAAGGTAACTTAGACGTCTACCTCCGTGGTTTCTCTCAAGAGCGTTGATTTTGCTGAGGGATGCGATTCAGTTCTACGGTTCTGCCTTGCTGCCCGTCCATCTCTCCTGCTCTTAATTGCTTCAGTAGCAATTTCTATTCGGAACCCAGACATGGGTATCCATGGGTAGAATTGGTTAAATAATCTACACGCTGCTTCTGTTGACCCCTCCTTCCATATGGCACCCACTTTGTTCTTCTAAAGCTACAGATAAAAGATTACGGACTGGGAAACATTGCAGGGTGTCCGTATCACCTGCAAAATATCTCCCGGTGTGCACAGTGGAAGGGAATGCTCCAAAGGTCCTATTTGAATAAGTTTCCATTCTGCATAGAAGTGGTTTTTTTTTTTTTTATCCTTGCCCTTTACTTGCTGTCATTTTTTTTTGATGTGAATAAAGAAGTCATCCTCACTGCAGGGCAGAGAGCATTCAGAATATGGTTTCTGGAAATATAACCCCTAGGTAGTCATAAATCCTCAGTCAAACACAAAGTATCCCCCTGCATTTCGTGACTTGGAAGGACTGAATCTTCCCCACTGACGAGTGCTGCTGTGGTATTCCTGTGGGTGACTCTGAAGAATGAGAAAAGCCTCGCTCTCGGCAACCGGCCTCTCAGGCTTCGGCAAAGAGGGAGGTGACTCAGCTTCCATAAGTAATTCCCAGGCAGAATATATAGGTACAAAATGTGAATTGGTCTAAAATGCCTGAAACTACAAACCTCTGCCTGGAAAACTAAAATAAGTCAGTCTAAGTCCAGGTCAGAAATAGCGATTGGTGGAAGAGTTATTGTCTTAGGGTCTTATTGCTGTGAACAGACACTGTGACCAAGGTAAGTTTTATAAAGGACAACATTTAATTGGGGCTGGCTTGTAGGTTCAGAGGTTCAGTCCATTATCATCAAGGTGGGAGCATGGCAGCGTCCAGACAGGCATGGTGCAAGAGGAGCTCAGAGTTTTATATCTTTATTTGGAGGAAGCCAGGGACAGACTGAGCATCCTCAGGTAGATAGGAGGAGGGTCTCCAAGCCCACTCCACAGTGACACTCTTCCTCCAACAAGGCCACACCTTCTAATAGTGCCACTCCCTGGGCCAAGCATATGCAAACCATCACAGGTATACATATACATTTATGTATATACTTATATATATACACACATATGCATATACATTTACATATACACATACACTTACATTTACATATACATACACGTATGCATAAATATGTGTGTATATCTTCCACAAATGTGTGTGTGTGTGTGTGTGTGTGTGTGTGTGTGTGTGTGTGTGTGTGTGTGAAAGGATTTATATATGAGTCTCTGCCAATGTCTGAGGGGTTCTCTGAAGAGGTGATCATAGGGTCTGATCTTTCTCAGAGACAGGAGAAGTCACAAGGACAGTGACAATTGACAGGCAATGCTTGAGTGTCTTGCGATCTTGAGGATCTAGTCAGCTGATATCTGAGGACTTACTGACACAAATGTGGCAGAGTGCAGTGAGTCCCGGCCAGAAATACAAAAAGCTTTCCCTAGCCTGGCTCTGCCCTGCGGGATCCACTTCTACAAGTAACAAAGGACGGTGGGCTAATCGAAAACTGCTGGGGAAGTGGGACACATTGCTTCTCATCTTCATGGAAAGGCAAGATGGGCCACTCCAGAGACACCCCAGGAACAAAGGCTTAGGTGCATGTTTGGGGCTCTAAAATGGGGTAAGGAGGCTCTAGGAGGGATAGAAGCATTTAGATAAGCAGGCTCACTTCCTCGAAGTTTCTTCCTTTGAAGAAAATTATGGCAAAATATACAAAATAGAAAATTTACCTCCAAATGCAGCCATTTCCTAATTTTTCAGCCATAGGAAATTTTTTAGACATTTTAAGCCACTGTTAGGTGGCATATAATATATTTGACAATATTGGGCAACATTCACGGCTGTCCACTTCCAGACTCGTTTTTTCCACTATTCCGATCTCCACTTCTTCGATCTAAAAACAAGAAATGATGATGGCACCGGCATGTACTGCCCTTGTAGAAGGCAGAGTCTGGTTCCAGCTTAGGAGTGAATGAGAATTCTGGGAAAGTAACGCCTTGGTACTCAGAGAGTAAACTGCAGAGATGTAAGAGGTTGGGATGTTGCAGATCTGAAGGCCAGTTCTCTCATCTTGAGCTGCCATTTCTTACTCAATTCTGTGTCGGAACTACCATCCTGTGATAATAATAGATTAAAGTCTTTTGAAACAAACCTATTAACTTTAGGGACCATGAGCTCCCACCAACTTGAAAGCTAAAATGTCATCAGATAGCATCTGAGGCCCACGGACAAGCCACCTGTAGCCGCCTGTCTGATGTTCTGTCCAGTGTATTTTAAACTCCCCTTGATCTATGACTTTCTTTGTTCTGTAAAACTGTACAATTTCACAAAATGGCTTCCACGTTGGAACATAAAGTTTGGGGAAATCTAAGCCAGTCTTCCTAGGTCATGGTCACTCAAACTGGCTCCAGATATACCATCTAGTTCCCTTGTAAGGCGAGAGCAGTGTTTTTTGAGTCAAACACATCAGGGAGCTCACAATTGCTCCAAGGAAAGGTCAGGACCCCTCTTCTGGTCCCTATAGGCACCTGCGTTCATGCATGCAAACCGACATACACAGACACAAAACTAGAAATAAAAATAAAACCTCGTTGAAAAATAATAAATATTCAAACTGGTTTGTCCTTCCCTTGCTGACTATAAGCACTATTTCTGCCTTCCTATACCTTCTACCCGAGACAGTGGTGCTCAGAATAGGTAGTGACTACCGAACCAGGACAAAATATCTGAGCTAAGTTTCCACAGACTGAATGAGACAAGGCCTCTGACTCCCACACCTGGGCAGAGAAGCACCTTCAGACGGTCTCTCAGTATTTTTCTAGGGTTCTGCCTCCTCCACATGGCCTGCTTGGGATGGGCAGAGGGGAGCCCTCCATTCATTGTAACAGTGCCATTAACTAGACGGTCAGCATGAAGTGGACAGTCTGCTTCCACTCTTAGGGTTAACAGCAACAGTCAAAAGATAAACACTGTTGAGGCTGAAAAATGACTTTCCCTTCTTGGTCATCCATCTAGATTATGCTTTTCCAAGGGCCTTGTTTATTTAGGAGGTACCAATAACCCTCAGGAATTAGCATGGACAGCTCAAGAATGACCAGCATCATGACCCTGGAGCCTTGGCTCCGCTCTCCCCTGTTAGCTTTTCCAACCCCCCAGTGGGAACAGCCAACACTGCGGGAATGAGGGGAAAGGTCATGAGAATAAGACTTCTTTTAATCGTTTGGGTCTTGTCCCAGGATACAAGAGCAGCTAAGACAAGACGCCAGTTCTGGTCTGAGGGAGTCATCCATCGAGACTGAAAGTGAGTTCAATGTAGAGTGCTGGCCTTGCTTACACACAGCCCTGGGTTCCACCCAAGGCACCACAAAGACCTCAGACCCATTTTGCCTGCCTCAGCTGCACTCGGCTTTCTTATCACGAGAGAGCACCCACAATGACTTGGTCTCCATCAGGTAACTAAAGTGACCTGGGGACACTCACTTACTTTTGTCTTTGGTGGCTCTTCAGCTGCAGTGGTTGTGTAGGTCTGTGCCAATCATAAATTGAGTGGTCATGTTTGTAAATTACAGTCTCAATTCATGTCAGGGGAAATCAAGCCATAACGTGTTAAATGAATAACTAAAACAATGAAGTAGGCAGCCATTCCTGGTTCTAGCCATTAACTGACCTATTTCGTTTTTGGTTTTGGTTTTTTTTGGTGTGTGTGTTTTTAGAGGGGTGGTTTTTTGGGTTTTGTTTTTTGTTTTTTGGGGGCTTTTTTGGTTCGGTTTTGTTTTTGTTTTTGTTTTTTGTTTTTATTTGTTTGTTTTTGCTCTTTGATTTTGTTTTTGTTTTTTCAGCCAAAAAGTGATAGTGAAAAACTTGGTATTGATTCCCATGAGAACCACCAGGGGTAGCAACCAGAGCTTGCTCTGAATAATTCTGAATTTGGAAACAGCCTTGAGGGTTTTTTCGATATTGTTGTTTTGTTTGTTTGTTTGGGTTTTTATGTTTGTTTTTAGGAGCAGTGAGCATGAGATCATGTCAAAGTCCTAGGCTCTCTCTCCTCTGACTTCTTAGTCAGAATTTCTTGGAGGTGAAATCCTTTCTTGTGCTTATCAGGGGCTGAGAGACAGTGGTCACTGATGCAAGGTGGATCAAAAGATGACTGTGAGTGCTTCCAGGCTGCCCCTCTTTGTCTGGGGCTGACTGTGATATGGCATGAGGATTTTCAACATCTGAATCAAACTAGCATCACATTTGAATCTGAAGCCATCAGATACCCTCAAGTCCTTTTCTCTTAAACCACCAATATTTATTCCTCTGTCTCTCAGGGTACATCACAGTGACGAAGGAGTCAGACTGTCCTCTTTTCCCGAAGCTGATTTTGCTATCAGTCCTTGGGTCATTGGTATCTGCAAAGGATGACATCAACAGCAAGCAGGCCTTGCTGTGGTGCACAGTCCAGGTTTCATTCCACCCAGTTGCCTAATGAACAAGTAATTCAAAAATATTTAAATACTATAAAGTCTATAAACGATTCAAAAATATGTCAGGTGCTGGGTAAAATAGACAGATGCCAAAAGAGAGATGCCGGGTATATTCAAAGAAAGCAAATGACATTTCACTGGGCATGGACTGAGGACAGGAGGTCTCCTTGGGACACTTAGCACTTGGCCTGCATCTTAAAGCACCATCTGTATAGAGACAAACCGAAGACAGCACCTCAAACACAGGAACCCAATTGGAGATAGGACATACATGCATAGAGGTTAGAGGTGTTCTTACATCATCCACTGTCGGGATAAAAAAGATGGGAGTTGGAGTGAGTATATACTGGGGCTCTGAGCTAAAGAATGTGGGTTTCATTTCCAAGAAATGAAAGTCAAGTCGAGGTATGGTGATGTGTGCTTGTAATCCTAGTATTGGAGAGGCAGAGGCAAGAGGAGCAGGAGTTCAAGACCGGCCTCAGCTATATGGTGAGCTTGAGGCCAGCCTGAACTACAGAGTACAGAGATGTGCATGTGTGTGTGTGTGTGTGTGTGTGTGTGTGTGTGTGTGTGTGTGTGTGTATGTGTGTGTGTGTCTGTGTGTGTGTGCGTGTGGGGGGGTGGTGTGCGTGCACATGTGCGTGTGAATGAATGGGGGGCGGAAAGTGCATTAAAGCAATAAAGGTCTTGAAACACAGGAAGACCGATATCTGAGACACACTGAAGCCAGGATATATTGGAGCCAAGGGATCTTGTCAGAAGCTAGAAGATAATAAACTATTTGGCTTCTACAAACAAAAGCCAGGAAACCTGTTCTAGTTCCCTGAGGCTGCCGTAACAAATTGCCACTGACTTGGGAGCTCGAAATAACTAGTTTGGGAAGTCAAATGTCCAAAATGAACTTCGCTGGGCTAAAACCTAACTGGCTTTAGGGAAGAAGCTGTGCTTCATCTTTTCCAGCAACTACATCTACACGGCTTGTTCTCCTGGGTGCTTGGCCCTTTCCAAAACAGGCATAGACTATTTGTGTAACTGAAGAGGAGAGTAGTAAGCAAGGGCCGAGAATGAAGCAGTGGGAGTTACAGGGTTCCTGGATGTGAGGAGGATCAAGTCTCTAAACATAGATCCTAGTGGACATGGGGTACTGGAAAGCCAAGACCCCAAGCCCTCAAACTTCGGACAGAGAAGAACTGCTGGTCAGTATCTGGCCACGAGCAGCCACCACAGGGAAAAGATTCCTTTTCTCTCAGATGTATCTTATCCGTTCAGACAAACCCTCTGCTAATATTTGACTCTAAGGCGGTGTGTGACTAGAAGCGATTCCCCCCACCCCTGCAAGCGGAGGCCGGAAGGGAACCACCTTTTATAAAACCAAGACCCTTCAGTAGCTCGGAATTTGCACTTCAAAGGTCTCGCTGTTCCTGCATTCATAGAGTCCTACCTTGCAGCTGGCTCTAACAAGATGTGGCAAAGCTTTGCTCCAGCCCCTTATCAGTCTTGGCAGCGCTGGGAGTCTGTGGGAGACTGTGAATCAGTTCCCCTGGGAAGTTCTGTGAGCATTCTGCTCTGCGGAAAAGGGCAAAGAGATGCTGGCAGCCTTCAGCCTGGGACCAGACCAAAGCTCTTTGTCCCAGCCAGATGAGTAGCAACCCCTCTATCCCCCTCCCACTCCCCAGATCGCCCTGGAACCTTGTGTTCGGTTCTTACATTAGCAGCCCTGGGCAAGCCCAGGCTGGGGGTGGCTGTGTGCGCAGTGGGGTGGGGGTGGGGGTGGGGGTGGGGAACCTGCGAGCTGACAGCAGGGGGCCAGCATATGAGCCAGGCAATAGAAGGTCAGATCTCCTGGGGCTGTAAACTCTGTAAACAGTAACCTAGGGAAGATCATCTCCAGGTGTCTGCAGGTCTGGACTTTCCAAATTCAGCCTTCTGACTTCTGAACAGAGAGAGAGCTCTTTGGAGATCAAAGACAAAGACCAGTGGCCTCTTCTCAAAGTGTCCTTTGGTTTGCAGGGATGCCATGACAAGCTGAATAATGGCCCCCAATAATCCCTGGCAGTCTGAAATGCTAACTTGCTTGAAAAAAAAGGAAGAGAGGATACTGAGGGGGTATTAGGCAGATGTAAGACCCATGAAATGGGGAGATTCCCCCAGATTATCCAGGTAGCCCTAACTAAATGCAATCAGAAATGTCCTTTTTAATGCAAGAGGGGAATCTCAAATGCACACACACACACACACACACACACACACACACACACACACGGTTAGAATGGATGAGTGAATGATTCTAAGATGTTGGCCATGAAGACTGGGTTGATGTAGTTATAAGCCAGGGAATGCTGCAGCCGCCAGAAGCTGGGAAGGGTGAAGGCACAGCCAGACCTCATGAAAACTGTGTCACCTCTATGATGCTGGTTGCAGACCCGAGGTTGCCAGAACTGCCAGAGACCAAATTTCTGTCTCTTCTAACATTCGAGATTTTAGGAACTGTTGATGACAGCCACGAGAAGTTAAGGAGCAACGTCTCTTTGGGCTATGCACACCAGAGAGGCAATCAAGACTATATGTGTTGGGGCAGAAGGGCCCACATCCAGACAGAACACACCAAAGCAACATCGTTCCATGTGGAGGGTTTTAATGAGAGAAGAAGAGTAGAAGCTGGGAAGGAACTGTAGAACTAGAGTTTTAAAAAGGTTACTCATTGTCAGAGTCTGGATGTGCAGGGCCGGACGTGCCTGAGGGAGAGCCAGAGATAGGACTTGCCAAACCAGCTACCAGCCCCAAGGACATTGACCATCTGTAGCCACCCCCTCCCCTTCCTTCATCCCCCTGAGTGAGATGAGCCACCCTACCTGCCTGCCGAGCTGCTAGAGAGCACGTACTCCTTACTGATGTAATTTCATGCCGAAAGTAACTGTGCACCATTTGAAATGACCAATCATGTGTAACCGCGCGAATGCCCCTAACCTCCCCTATATAAACCCCTGAGTTTGGAGGCTCGGGGTCGATTCCTCTGTCTCCTGTGTGGGATACGTATCGACCCGGGATCCCGCTAATAGGGATCTCGTTAATAAAAGCTACCTCTTGCTGTTACATCAAGACTGGCTACTCGTGATTCCTGGGGGCACCCCACCCCGCGATCGGAGCGAGAGACGCGGCTCCCCGTTTAGGGGTACGCTCTTTCAGAACAAAGGCTGGTCACGGGCATGTGGGGGAAAGGGCGGATGGAGAGAGAAGGGACAGGGACAAAGAGGGCACAAAAGCCGAGAATAGAAGAGCAAAAGCAAGAGAGAGTAAGAGGGAGAGGAGGGGGCAAGCAACCCCCTTTGTAGTCAGGCACAGCTACTGTTGCCAGGCAACTGTGGGGCGGAGCATACCTGGCTGTTGCCTGGTAGCTGTGGGGGTGGAGCTTAGACAGAATACCAACAATATGGGTAACGGGCCCACTTTGTCTGGAAAAGAATAATCTCCGCACTACGCAAAGGAACACACAAAGTAAAAGGAACTTGGCAAGGCAACTTCCGTTTTTGCAAAAGGGTACACAAGAAGCCAATCTGGGCTAACGAACTTACCGGCCCCTTTCTTTCCTGAGCTGTGGGTGGTTCTATGTCTCATCCCGTTGGTATCAACTAGTCTTTCCAGTCTGATGTGATTGACTGACCTGCACAGAGAGGGAATGGGAGGTTGTGGTGATTGGAATGAAAGTTGTCTGGGGCTGGGGATTTAGCTCAGTGGTAGAGCGCTTGCCTAGCAAGCACAAGGCCCTGGGTTCGGTCCCCAGCTCTGAAAAAAAAAAAAAAAAAAAAAAAAAAGAAAGTTGTCTCAGAGACTCATACAGAGTGGTATTGTTAGGAGGTGTGGCCTTGTTGGAGTGGGTGTGGCCTTGTTGGAGAAAGTGTGTCACTAGGGGTAACCTCTGTTGTTGGAGATTCTCAGGCCAGGCACAGTGTCACGCGCTCGTCCTGCTGCCTTTGGATTTAGATATGAAACTGTCAGCACCATGTCTGCCTGCGTGCCGCCATGCTTCCCGCCACGATGACGCTGGACTGAACCTCTGAACTGTAAGCCAGCCCCAATGAAACGTTTTCTTTAAGAGTTGCTGTGGTCAAGGTGTCTCTTCAGAGCAATAAAACCCTAACAGAGTTCAGGCAATACAGGTCCTTGTTGGGCTGACAGGAAAGAAGTTTCTTATACACTTAACCCCGAGTAGGAAAATAGCACAGAGAAAAGACCTGCATAGCCTTGAGCGTGTCACTCACTCGCATGGTAAAATTTCTGAGTTAATATTGCGATTCTCTGCCTGCTTCACAGGGTTGTCTATTTGGGAGTCTAAACTTGGAATGTAAAATTTGAAACAAGAGGAAAAAATATTAGTAAGTGAGAGGTATGTATCTCTGAACTGAGAACATTATACTAGGGATCTTTCTAGCAAGAAGCCAAAACTTCTGTGGACCTCAAGGGAGAAATCACAGTGTTCGGGGAGCTAGCTAGAACTGGAATCCAGAGGGTGTTTCTATGAAGCCATATAATTTATTTATTTATATATATTTATATATATATAATTTATTTTTATGTAAGTTATTTTATATTAATTCATTTATACTAATTATTGTATATTAATTATTTTATAATTGTATAATTAGGCTCAGGGACCCCCCCAAGTTCATCTGACATGAAGTTCAGGTTTACTTTGTCAATGCAATACATGGCTCTTGACTCATAGTGGACGAGAGAGAGGTTATTCTGAAGCCAAATTAAGGGACCATATCACAGAAACACGGGCATAGGTTATCTCAAGTCTGTGTGCCAACATGGAAGCCGATTCATGGGGCTTTTGTGGTAACAGAACAAAGAAAGGTGTGCAACAAGACATTTTAAAAGCACACGGGTAGAAACATCAGAGGCAGGTAGGCAGGCGGAGGAGTCTCGGTGACAGGCCTCGGGTGCTATCTGATGGCAGTTTAGCACTTTAATTAGCAGAAAATAGAGTTTTGTTAAGTAATACATTCCAAAAGATTTTCAATCGGTAGTCAGCTTGTTAGGTGTAAGGAATAACTACCTAAGGGGCTAATGGTGGCCCAAGAGACATCGTAATTAGGCTCTGAGTCGGAAACATTCCAAACTCTCCATGGTCCTTGGAATCTTAACAGCCTTGGATGCTTCATCTCAGGAATTCTTGTTCTCAAATCTGGGGCAGGAGGTACACATGCCTGAGCAGACCTGGCTAAGGAGCGGCTCACCCACCCTCGAGACATCACCGCCTCGCTTCCTGGCTCCAGATCTGTCCTAAAAGGTGTCACAAACTCTCGTTCTATGAGACAAAACCCCTCGTGCTAGCAACAGTCTGAAGCCTTTTCCTTCACTGCTAATGAGACTTCTGAAGAAGTTCCAGTTCCTTGGGCTCCATTGTCCCAATAGTCCAGTAGCTAAAGGGCAGGACACATGTCTCTTTTTAGAATACCTTTGCTGAGGCTAGAGGGAGGACTTAATGGCTAAAAGCATTGGCTGTTCCTGCAGAGGATTCAGGTTGGTTCCCAAAACCCACATGGTGGCACACAGTGTGACTGTGACTCCAGTTTCAGGACTGGATCTGATATCTTCTGACCTCTACAGGCACCAGGCACACATGTGGCACACACACACACACACACACACACACACACACACACACAGAGAGATAGAGAGAGAGAGAGAGAGAGAGAGAGAGAGAGGCAAAACACTCCTGAAAGACCCACCCCATGAGTCTTAACTCAGAGTTGCAACAGGCTTGAACGAGCCCAGGCACGCCCAGATACCTAGGGCCGAGTCACCGTGAAAACTAACAGACCATAAAAGGAAAGGAATGCAGAACAGACCAGGAGTACCACTCACAGGCCACCTGGCAGGAAGAGATAAGCCCCCAGCCCCCGACATCCAGGACGCCCCAAACCTGCCAATGTGTGTAGCTATACCTTATTACCTCATCATGTGAAATAGCCAATCATATGTGAACATGTCTATGTGCCTCGTTTGAATCCACCAATCCCCGTAACTATGCATCTGCTTCTGTACGCCCGCTTCTGCTTCCCCAATCCCTATAAAAGCCCCATGCTGGAGCTGCTGGGTGCGCAAGTCCTCCGAAGAGACTGTGTGCCCGCAGGTACCTGTGTTTTCCAATAAACCCTCTTGCTGATTGCATCCGAGTGGACTCGGCTCGGTCATTGGGCGCTTGGGACTCCTCCTGAGGGAAAGGTCCTCTCTGGGGGTCTTTCATTATGGGGGCTCGCCCGGGGTTTGGAGACCCTCTGCCCAGAGACCACCGACCACCCACCGGGAGGTAAGCCGGCCGGCGTTTGTCTTGTCTGTTGTGTCTTGTCCTGTGAACGATCGATCAATAGGCTCAGATCTGGGGACTATCTGGGCGGGCCAGAGAAGGAGCTGACGAGCTCGGACTTCTCCCCCGCAGCCCTGGAAGACGTTCCAAGGGTGGTTGGAGGAGAGGGAGATCCGGATCCGTGGCACCTCCGTCCATTTTTCGGAGGGATCCGCACCCTTGATGACTCCGTCTGAATTTTATTGGAGTAGAGGATCCAAGACCCTCGCTGACTCCGTCTGAATTTTTGGTTTCAGTTTGGTACCGAAGCCGCGCGGCGCGTCTGCTTGTTACTTGTTTGACTGTTGGAATTGTTTGTCTTCTTTGTGACCTGACTGTGGTTTTCTGGACGTGTTGTGTCTGTTAGTGTCTTTTTGACTTTTGTTTCGTGTTTGAATTTGGACTGACGACTGTGTTTAAAATCTTGGACCGACGACTGTGTTTGAAATCATGAAACTGTTTGCTTTGTTCGTCGAAGAGTTTTACTTGGTCCCCTTAACGCTTAGTGAGTAAGAAACTTAATTTTGTAGACCCCGCTCTAGTGGCAGTGTGTTGGTTGATAGCCAAAGTTAATTTTTAAAACATAGTGTTTTGGGGGTTGGGGATTTAGCTCAGTGGTAGAGCTCTTGCCTAGCAAGCGCAAGGCCCTGGGTTCGGTCCCCAGCTCTGAAAAAAGGAAAGAAAAACAAAACAAAAACATATAGTGTTTTATCTGTGCTTATGCTCGCAGCCAGCTGTGATGAACTGGGAAAGATTTAAATTTTCCTTGGGAGTAAGGAATCTTAAAGGTGGAGTTTCAGCTGGTATGGCACTTAGTGCGTAGCTGCCTAAAAGATCAGAAATGCTGTTAACAGGCTATAAAAAAGGGACAGGCTGTGTTAGAAATGCTACAGGAAGAATGATCTAAAAGGGCTGAGAGCTAAGTGGGGCTATAAGGAAAACAAGAACAGGAAAGGAATTTCTGACATTTGCTCACAGTAGGAGAGCGCTCATTTAGAGAAGTTCTTTAAGGAAGCCTGCCTTATCTGCTGTCCTTATTCCAAGGGAGGAGTCAGTCTCCAACATTAAATTACTTTTCTCGCTGATCATCATTAACATGGAGAGTGCCTTTGGTCCTATCCCCACAGCAGCCAGTTCCTGCCCCTATGGTTAAAATGCCCCAGGTTGGGGGACAAAAAGAGCCCCTAAAATAGTTTCAAAGAATCTACAACTGTGAAGAACTTTGTTTTGCCAGTCAGGATTAATGTTTTCTTTTCCATGGGCCTATAGCCCACTGAGACAGTTTGGTAAAGGGCTGTTACTAAAGTCCTGAAAGCCCCAGGTGAACTGGTTACAATTCTTTTGTCAGCTGCTTAGTATCTAGCACCCAGGTTCTAACCATCTCTCCATCCTTTTGTTATTAGTTGTTACTAGAAGCCTAGTGTCATTTGGAGGCTGGTTCTCTTGAGAGGCAAAGCCACCAAGCTGACACTGAAGGGAGGTAGGTACTCCTTAAGGGAAAATCTAAGCCCAGAGAGACAGCCGGTAACAGCTAGGCTGCCTCTCTGCTCGCCTTTCTGTTTCATAGACAAAGCTTGTGCTTATATTTACAGTGGCCTTTTTGTCCAAAAAAAGGCCTCCTGGTTTAGCTGTGTGACTAAATGCTATTT
The DNA here is from genome assembly GCF_021556685.1 of Rattus norvegicus. Lineage (NCBI taxonomy): Eukaryota > Metazoa > Chordata > Mammalia > Rodentia > Muridae > Rattus > Rattus norvegicus. Next base: position 65,168,712 of record NC_141549.1, read on the forward strand.
GTCCTCTTCAGTGGACCTCTCTCCTCTAGATTCCCTTCTTGTTTTCTCACCATCCCACGTGAGATGCTTGTTAGTAACTGTTACAGGTCTTCTTTACCACCGAGGAAAGACAGAATCCTACTAGAGGCCTGAAAGAATGTTCCAGACATGGCTAGAAGGCCCTCACTTGTGCCTGCTCTCTTCAGACGCCTGGAGGTAGGGAGTGCCAGGTCTGCCCCCAGGCTCCAAGGGTGGGTCTCCTAGGGGCTGGAAAATGCCCCACCAATCTGGCTAAGATAAGGAAAGGGTATGAAGAGAAAGTTACAGAAATTTGAAGGGTTAAGCTAAGTTGCTGAGAGTTAGTATAAGTTACAGAGAAAGTAACGTTAAACAAAGAGAAAGAGAAAAGAAGGTAAAAAGAGCAGAAAGCTAGGGAAGAAAAGAGACAAAAAGAAGAGGAAGCTAGAGAGCTAAAGAGAGATAAAAGACAAGAGAGGAACATATACTGGCCACAGTAGTTAGGGAACCTAAGAAGACAGTACCTGGCAACAGAAGAGAATTCCTGGCTAAAGATCAGTGTGCCTAATGCAAAGGGAAAAAAAAGACACTGGGTCAGGGACTGCCCCAGAAAGAACAAGAGGGGACACTGGAGAGCCTCTCGGTCCTGGAGTGCTGGCTATGTGCAGAGATAGGAGGGAAGCCTGCCCAGTTGTTTTATGGATACAGGGACCCAATGCTCTGTGCTCCTATGCTCCAGTGGGCCAGTATCCAAAGACCTTGGGTACAGGGGCCTGCTGGCAACAAACAATACTTATGGACTGCCCGAAGAACAGTGGACCTTGGCGTGGGCCGGGTAACCCACTAGTTCATAGTCATCCCTGACTGCCCCCATCCCTTGCTCATGAGAAAATTGCTCCCCAAAATGGCTTGCGTGGGCTGAAATGGCTGGGTGAGGCCATGTGTATGCATATCTACAGACTGTGTATTCGGAGCTTAAGACCTGTCTCAGTGCACCAGTACCTGATGCTGGGAGATGAATGGCTTAGCGCTGTTCTACTTGGAACATATCACTCCTGCCAGCCGGGCACTAACAATTATCACCCAATCCAGGACTTAAACTGTGATAGAGTGGCTGATGTTTGCCTTTGAATAGAGTGTCCCAAAAGATGGGACCACTGGTCAGCTGCCATGGACTAGATTCTCCACCTGTTGGGGGCAATCTGGTCACCTTGCTGCCCAATCCTGACCTGGAGCCACCACAGCACGAGTGTCAAGCACTGGCAGAAGCCCATGGGTGGAGGAAAGACCTCTGTGACTGGCTGATTGACCCCTGCTGAAAGCCGAGGCTACCTTGTCCACAGACGGGAACAGTTCTCTTCATGAAGGTCAGAGATAAGTGGGTGCTGCCATGGTGGACAACACAATGTCATCTAGGATGGCTGAACCTCAACCCCCCAGTACATCAGTGCCGCAGATGCCTTTGCCATCTCTTGGATGCCCTGATGAAGCCAACAACTGTGAGTACTATTCATTGCTCAGGATATCAGGAGGGAAGAGATTCAGTGACATGGGGCAATAACGAAGCAGATCAAGTGGCTCGAAAAATGGTTATGCAGGAGCCCATCCTGGTTGCAGGCCTGCAAGAGACAGCCACTGAGAACTAGGATTGGACTAAGGGATGGCCTCACTTAGAAAAGGCCCAAATTGCTTAAAAGATAAAGGACAATGGCACACTTGTGGGGGAAGCTATACTCCCCCAGAGAACAAAGAAAAGACTCACTTTGCCAAATACAGAAATGGACTCATTTAGGAGATAAAAAGTTTGTCCAAGTAGTTAAGTGTATGTAATAGACTTTAAGATTTTAGCCAGAGAGACAGTAGAAAGTATAAGGTATGTCAATAAGTGAATGCTTAGCAAGCAAACAGGGCAAAGAGACCTAGAGAGTTTGGTGAAAAGTCGAAGTGAACTTCACTGAGATAAAACCAGAAAAATATAATCACAAGTATCTCCTAGTGCTTGTAGATACTTTTTCAGGAATAGATAGAAGCTTTCCTCACCAAACAAGAGACGGCCTCTGCAATCATCAAGAAGATACTGGAAGAAATCTTCCTCCGATTTGGAATGCCCAAGGTAATCTGGTCAGACAACGGCCCTACTTTCGTTGCCAAGGTAAGCCAGGGTGTGGCCAAGTATTTAGAGGTCAATTGGAAATTACATTGTATTTACAGACCTCAAAGTTCAGGACAGGTAGGGTAAATAAATAGAACTCTAAAAGAGACCCTGACCAAATTAACCATGGAGACTGGCGCAGACTGGGTGACACTCCTTCCCTCTTGCTCTCTTCAGAGCAAGAAATACCCCTTCCAGATTCAGCCTTACCCCCTTTGAGATCTTATATGGGGCCTCAGCCCCACTGACTGTATTAGATGATGTTACTGAACCAACATGTCATAGTGCCATAGTAATAATGATTTGTGTGCCAGGCTAAAAGACCTACAGGTGATACAGAAAGAAATCTGCTCAGAGCTGGCAGCAGCCTATGCCCTGGGGACCCCTGAGACATCTCACCAGTTCCAGGTCGGAGACTCGGCTACATACGATGGCACCGAACCCAGATACTCACTGGAAAGGACCGTACCTGGTGCTGCTGACCACCCTGACAGCCATCAACTCTCAGCCCTCACCAGCCGTGTACTAGCTGTTGGGGCTGAGAGCTGGGACCTAGAGGGAAAATCAGATCTTCAAAAAGCTCCCTAGACTTAATTTCATGTTTGCCCCGGGTTTTATCAAGATAGGTGTGGGGATAGGCTTGATTTCTATTACAAATGATGTAACATTGCATATGTTAGTACTCCTAACACTTCTTGGGACTGTGCCTCAGGGATCACAATCTGTACAAGTTTAGAAGTTCTAAAAGCTAGTCATGACCTTGGTGTGTAGGTTTAGATAGTGTCCAGATTGGAATCCTGATGCTAGAGACTTAGTAAGAAAAAAAAAAAAGAGTTGAGAATTACTTAAGGCTATCTAGGTGCTGCAAGGGCAGCACAAGGACATCTGCCATTGCCCTGCAATGCAAGGTTTATAGAGAATTCAGAACTGCCATTGACTCAGATATAAAAAGAGTGAAAGACTTTTTAGCTGACCTCCAAGAATACCTAACCTCCCTCTCAGAGGTAGTCCTTCAGAATAGGAGAAGATTAGACCTGATATTCCTTAAAGAAGGAACCTGTGTGCTACACTGAAAGAATGTTGTTTCTATGCAGACCATACAGGATTAGTGAGAGATAACATGGCTAAGCTCCGAAAACGCTTGGCCCAGAGACAGAAGCTGTTTGATTCCCAACAAGGCTGGTTCGAGGGGTGGTTTAACCGATCCCCTTGGTTTGCTACCCTGGTGTCCACCTTGATGGGACCCTTAATCATCCTCCTCCTAATCTTCCTCTTTGGCCCCTGCATTCTAAACAGATTGATGCAGTTCATAAAGAACAGACTCTCAGTCATTCAGACGCTTGTTCTCACCCAACAATACCAGAGGGTAAGACAACAGGAAGAGATTCCTTAGAATTCGATTTGAGTAAAGGATTTTACTCAAGTCTAAAAGAAAATGGGGGAAAATGAAAGACCCACCCCATGAGTCTTAACTCAGAGTTGCAACAGGCTTGAACGAGCCCAGGCACGCCCAGATACCTAGGGCCGAGTCACCGTGAAAACTAACAGACCATAAAAGGAAAGGAATGCAGAACAGACCAGGAGTACCACTCACAGGCCACCTGGCAGGAAGAGATAAGCCCCCAGCCCCCGACATCCAGGACGCCCCAAACCTGCCAATGTGTGTAGCTATACCTTATTACCTCATCATGTGAAATAGCCAATCATATGTGAACATGTCTATGTGCCTCGTTTGAATCCACCAATCCCCGTAACTATGCATCTGCTTCTGTACGCCCGCTTCTGCTTCCCCAATCCCTATAAAAGCCCCATGCTGGAGCTGCTGGGTGCGCAAGTCCTCCGAAGAGACTGTGTGCCCGCAGGTACCTGTGTTTTCCAATAAACCCTCTTGCTGATTGCATCCGAGTGGACTCGGCTCGGTCATTGGGCGCTTGGGACTCCTCCTGAGGGAAAGGTCCTCTCTGGGGGTCTTTCACTCCTACACATAAAATAAAGTAAAACAGTCTTTAACAGATCTCTGCTCCTGCCAAGGCTGTTACACACCGAGCTGTAAAGGGTAGGGAACAGGAGGATAAGAAGCTAACTAAGGCAGGGTAGAAAGGAAATTTGGGGGGCGTGAGAGGGGAGAAAAGCCTCCCTCCCAATCCTGGAGTCTTACTAAAGCTCCTCACCAGCTGAGTAACAAGAATTCCAGCATAATCTACATTTGCTGTAAAACAGGCAGTTCTGTTGGGTATAGATAGTTGGTGTTAAAGTAACATCCAGACCCAGGCTCTGAGTCTATAACCTCATGAGGGGCCCCTGATCCTCTCCCCAGAAATCACCTAAAACCACAAACAAGAGTCTTATCTTTGCAGTGTAGATGCCCTACCTCCCTGCACTTCAGATCTGTTGTTGTCCTGTCTGATGTCCCCCACCCCAGCTCTCGGTGACCTCATTTAGATTCCTCAATCAAACCCCACCAAAGTCCTCTATGTAACTATTGAAAGAAGAAGGAGGAGGAAAAGGAAGAAAGGAAGGAAGAAAGACAGGAAAGGATGGAGGCAGGGAGGAAGGGAAGGATGGGGGACAGAAGAGGGAGGGGAGAAGGGCGGAGCAAAGAATTAGGAATGGCGTCAGTATAGTATAAAGTAAAGACCGGAACTCCTTGAGACCAAGAGCAGGCTATTGAGCTAAGTGAAGAGCACTGGGCCAGGCATTTGTATCTGTTTCCACCATGTTCTTACCATAGGCTTTTCTAAACCACACTCCATTGTTGTATAGAGCCCAGTCAGGAAAGAGGTTTTGTTATTCATGGAGTCCAGTCTTTCTCTGTCAACTGGCTTCCTTTCAATGTTAATCTTGACACAGCTTTCTCCAATCTCCATTCTCCTGCCACGGTAGGAGTGTCTGTCGGGAATTCTGCAGATTATATCTGAGTTTATGCTAATGAGGAAACTCAATATTGGCCCTTAGATAGATTCAAGGAGGGACTGACCATGATAGATAGATCCCCGGTAAATTACTAAAGGGGTTGAGCTCCCAGACTCACTTACTAACCTTTAAGAAAGGGGAGGGGACTGGAGATGAAAATTTATTTACACACAAAATCGTTTAATCTATCATGCCTGAAAAATAAAAACTATGAACACAGAAAGGCAGGCAAACTTCCTGGATGTTGAGTACCCTGGCACACCAGGGGAGTTGGTGTGTCCTCTAATCAAAAGTTTAGGGCAAGCCCTCATTTCCAGAAAAAACTAGGCTTAGTCATTGGTCTCCGTATGGGAAATAAAGAGACTAGTCACAGAAAACCACAGAGAAAAGAGATTTAATCTGTGCAGCCATTTAGGGAAGAACAAAGGATTCAGTGACCTCCCCACCCCACCCCCAGGTCTAACCTCAGCTTATGACATAAACATCAGCTTAGAAAGAAGAATATAGACAAAGGGAGAGGAATGGGTGTGGTCAAGCAATAATGGCCAAGGTGAGCTCCGTTAATCCTGGTTCTGCAAAGCAGGGTGAAGAACTCCTCACTGACTGAAGAAACAAGCTGGTTCTGGGGTGGGAGGGGGATAGCCCTTGTTATTGTAGTCATTGCCTGCATGAGCAATTGTCCTGCAAGGTTTTGTTATTCATGGAGTCCAAGGACTACAGATTTTCCTCTCCACTTTAAGCCTCGACTACATTAAATAGACGTGCTCCTTGATGAATATCATAACCATGTCAGTTCAAGCCCCAGCCTGGTGCAAAATAAAGGCCGCTATCATGGTTGGAATATGAAATGCCCCGCTTCGGCTCCTGGGCCCTCAGCTGGTGACGCTGTTTGGGTTTGACACCTGGCCCTCAGCTGGTGACACTGAGAAGGTTGCAGACCCTTCAGGAGGTACAGCTGTGGGAGGAAGCGGTCACTGAGGTACGCCTTGAGGTTGTTTGTAGCTCGCTCTAGTTTCCTATTTGCTTTCTCTTCCTGATTGGCTGAGCAATGTGAGCCAGCCTTCTGCCCCTACCCACATATTTTCCCTGCCAGGAAGGAGCATATCCCTGTAACCTATATGAGCCAGCATAAGTCCGCCCTGCCCTAAGTTACTTTTTGTCAGGCATTTTGGGACAGCAATGGGAAGGGTAACTGTTCTCGTCAACTTCACACACACTAGAGTCACCTGGGAAGAGGGGACGTCAGTTAAAGAATTGCCTTCATCAGACTGGCCAATGGGTATGTCTGTGTAGAGTGGGTTGGCCTAACACTGCTTAGCACGGAGCCTGTGGGAACCTGCACCTAGTTCATTCTGATTGGTAAGTAAACCCCAGCCAATAGCAGGGAAGAAGAGAGGTAAGGGGGTGGGGCAGGTTGAGGGGAGATGGTGGTGGTGATGGTGGTTTGGGTTTCCCAGGCTGGAGACCTTGGAGAAGGAGAGAAAGGGGAGAAAGTAGCCATGGAGGAAGAAGAGGTAAAAGGGCCAAGAAAACGTGGCCCGGAGGGCTGCTCAACTGGGCCAAGAGCAGCCAAGATGGAGCATAGAAATTAGTAAGTAGTAACTCGGAGTTATAGATTAGGAAAGTGGATTCTAACAGCATGGAGGGTAGGCAACTGCCCAGCTACTGTGTTGCACACGGCACATTAAAAAACATAGGAGGTTGGGATTTAGCTCAGCGGTAGAGCGCTTGCCTAGCAAGCGCAAGGCTCTGGGTTCGGTCCCCAGCTCCGGAAAAAAAGAAAAAAAAATTGTAAAAAAACATAAAGGTTGTGTGTGTGTGTGTGTGTGTGTGTGTGTGTGTGTGTGTGTGTGTGTGTGTGTGTGTGTGTGGTTTCATCCGGGGACACAAAAAGGTCAAAGGCGGGAGGGAACCCCGCACTGGGATTTATTAAAATATTTGTACTACATCTGTGGAGGCATATTCTTGATGAGTGATTTATGGAAATGTTCAGTCTACTGTGGGCCGTGCCACTCCTGGGCAGATGACCCTAGGTGGCAGGTGGAGCAAGCCACAACAGGCAAGCTAGTGAGCGTCATTCTTCCGGGGTCTGTGTTCCGCTTCCGCCTCCAGTTCCAGCTTGAATTTCTGCCCTGACTTCCCTCAGTGATGCGCTCTGAGAGGGCAGCGTAAAGAATAAGTCCCTCCCTTTCCAGGTTGCCTTTTGGTCAAAATGTTTTATCATAGCAATAGAAAGCAAGCTAAGACCGAATCGAAGATACACAAAAGCACAGCGAAGAGGCCAGGCTTCCTTCCGTAGTGCTTTCAGATACGGTGAGGGCAGAAGTAAGGAGTCAATGCTTTTAGCAAAAGTAATTTCTAAATGCCTGCTGTACTCAGATCCCATTGACGCCAACGTTCCTATTACCAATGGTCAGGTTCTGACCAGCCTGCTCTTGGCCTCTTATTCAAAGAACTGAAATAAAGGCCCAAGTGGGTTGAAATGATAGCACAGACTAGAAGGAAATGTGCTCTTAAGAGTGACAGTGGCTGGGCCATGAACACCCAGGCTGCTGATTAGGAGTTCAAGAGGAAAAGTTTGTTGGTAAGGTACAATAGCATGGGTGGTTCCCTGTTCTGACTGACAGCTTAAGTCAAAACTTTTTCTATTACAGATGCTTCTTCTCATGATGTATCTGGATTTAATCATATGCACACTCAATTATGCATAAGCATAGTAAGGTACTTAGAAGAAGAAGTTTACTTTATGGTATATGTACTACAAACCAGACTAGGTTGTATCAGCACATTTCCCATGGTTCCAAGTTATATTAGAGGAAGTGTTGGGAAGAAAACAGATATTAACAGGAGGTTGCTAAGGTGAGTAATAATTTATATTGTTTAAAGCAGATAGACATGTAGCCTGGTATCTATGGTGATCCCAGGTTGCCAGCAGGTTGCTAGATGCATTGGTAAAAGGTGTGTGTGTGTGTGTGTGTGTGTGTGTGTGTGTGTGTGTGTGTAACATGCAAGTAAGAGAATGAGGTTTTCAAGTGCATTACTGAAAGAGGGGTGTGTGAATAGTCCAAACCAAGCGGAGTCCCTGGTCACTAAACTATCCCCTATGCTTAGAGGACAGTCTAGATTTTATTCTGGCTACCTATTTATGGCCTTCCTAACAAAGCAATGACAGTAAATATAGTGCTTTCCTGAGTTCTGAGAGTTGTAACATTTATCATATTTGGAGAAACTCTATCATATACGAGAAACTCTATGTTTAGAGTCAAATCAAACAGCTGTTTGGATGCCCCGAAGACCCTCTTTGTGACTAGTATCAGAAGGAAGGAGCGACCTTTCCCTTTAACCTGTGGTTTGAATTCTACACAGTTAATGTCAAAATCAGTTTGTGCTGTAAGACCTCCAGTTGGAGTCTGAGATGTTATCGGATCTTAATGCAGGACCCAATTCCCTGGGCTTCTCCATTAGAAAGACAGTAGCACAAGAAACAAATGCTGCCCCTGACTGACCCATCAAGGAGTAGGGAGCCAGACCAGGCAGCACCATGTCTTCAACCAATCCTGGAATATTATTGCCTTCCCTTCCCTAGGACTCTGTCCTGCAAAACAGGTCAGCTTAGCAATAGACAAAGGCACCTAGAAGTTCAAGATATATGGGTGGCCAGCCCTGCTCTTCACAACCAGTCCTTACACGAGGTCTCAGGAATCGGTCTTGATTGCTTTTAAATTCATACAGGTGTTTGCCTACAGCTATACATCTCTGTCTGTCTGTCTGTCTGTCTGTCTGTCTGTCTGTGCACAAGTGTGCCTGTTGCCTGTGAAGCCTCAGAGCTCATGGAACTGAAGTTATGTATGGGTGGTTGTGAGCTGCTAGGTGAGTGTGCTGGGAACCAAGTCTGAATCCTCTACAAGACAGGTGAGGGCTATCTCTTACCACTTAGCCATCTCTCCAACAGAGAACAGCATTTTAAATAAGCTCCTTCCGGTGATTCTGGTGCAGCCAACAGATAATTGTCTAAGTCAGCACCAGCCGCATGGTCCTGGTCCATGATGATGAGAACTGCCCAGTTTTCATTGGGAATCTACTGAGTCAAGCGTTCCATTGGACAGACTGGGATCCAGTATTTTTAACAAGCATTGCTGGGGATTCCTAGGAAATATAAGAAGTTGGTAGAGTGAGACCTGTAGCAGTTGCTTCCCAACTGAGACTCTAGGGCCATCAAGGTCAGCCAGCAGTACCAACAATAGGTGACAACTTGTTAGAATAGTGAAGTGGCTCCAGCCAGATCTCTTCAATCAGAAGCTCAGTGTGGAGTCTAGGGACGAGCAACAAAGCAAGCCTTCCAGGTGTTCAAACGCATGCTCAGTTTGAAAACCACGAAGCTCTAGAGACCCTAAGGTCTGAGCAGCATAGACAATTTGTCTGTACCTTGCATAAGCATTTCTAATCTCTGTCTTCCCTGAATTTGGTAAAGAGATCTTCCTGGAAATCCCACAACCTAATCCTCTGGGTGCTTTGATGTGATCTTACTTTTGATCCTCACATCAACCTCAAGACCCTCCTCTCTATCAACATTGACAGAAAGATCTATGTACTCAAGCCAAGTCAGCATGGAATGAAGACCTTCTCAATGTTAACTTCAAAGCAACCAGATTTCCAGAAGAAAAATCTCTACATTCTGTACAAAACTTCCTCATTTCTGAAGCTTCCTGGGCACAATTTTTCTCCTGTTGACAGGTAAGAGTATTTGCTGGCTTGCCTGGGATGGGTCCATGGGCTTGTTAAAACTCATAAACTCATATTGTCAGCAAGAAATTGGGAGTTGAACATGTCCTTTCTCACTTCATCAATTCAGAAACACTGTGGACCAGAGGGAGGTAATAACTTTTCAATTGCAACAGACATGGTAACACTGAGTTTGTGTAAATGCTTGATGAAGACCTTTGGGTGCTTTTGGCCAAGCCACACTACCTCAGATGTTCTCAGCAAAGCAAAGAGCTATCAAGTACCTGGTTCTCTAATCTGTAATCGGTAACTTCAGTTGGCCTTTCTGACGATCTGGGTGTACTCAGGGAATTCCAAATCTTTGGGAATGGGGTAAGTGTGGATTCAAGACAATGAAGAAGAGGAAGAGAGAAGAAAATAGTTTTCCCATCTGTTCAAGCTTCAGGAAAATAGCTCTTGATGTAGAGCCTGTCCTGTATGCTCAGTGCTTCTGTCATAGGCCAGAGTCCCCTTAGCACTTCTTGGTCTCATTAATAAGGGAATTTCATATCAGGGACAGAAGGGAGCTCAAAGACAGGATGTTGTGATTAGAGAGTGTGATCTATTGGTCAATGTAAAGGTGTTGGAAAGTGGAGATGCAAGAGTAGGAGATAGGAAGCTACCCTTTTAATAGAATAAAAGATTTAAAAAAAAAGATATGACTTGGAAAACAAAAGTGAGCCCAACAGAAACAGGAGACAATCTGGGTACACAGGGTTTTGCTCTGGTAGTTGAATTGAAGGGGCAGAAGAGTTGCCATCTTCCATTGGTGACTAGGGCTCTAAGAAGTAAAGTAATGTACCATCCTACAGGCCAACTGTTGAAGAAGCATTTAGCCTTAATCTTGCTCAGTTTAACTTTGGTAGTAAGTTGAAAGTTGTTCTCTGTGGTCGGGAATTTAAGATCGAAAGTGGGAAGGAAGAATTACCGTACTTCCTGTTAGGGGCTTCTCTCTAGCTCCATGGCTATTTGAAAGCTTCCCTCATGATTCATCTCCGACCTTACAATGAGCTCTAAGCAACCTGTGGCTCTTTATCCCTCACCTAAAGGCTGGTGCTAAAGTGTGTGTCTTGAGAGTTCAAAACCAAACACACTTAAAAAAAGATTTACTACTTTTCTATTATTTTATGTGTATGAGCGCTTTGCCTGCATGTTTTTTATGTGTACCCCATGAGTACCTGACATTTGCAGAGGTCAGAGGAAAGAAGGCTCTTGTGAAGGTGGGGGTACATAGATGTTAAGGGTGCTTGGAACCAAGCCTGGGTCCTCTGTAGGATCAGTGAGTGCTCTTGACTGCTGGGTCATCACTCTAGCCTCACGGATTAAATTTCGTAATCACTCTAATGTTCGAATTTTTGCAGCCTTCGTTCCTATGTCTCCTTTATTATGTCAGAGCGTTGTAGCTCAGAGGTCTTCCCCAGTCTCATGTGGCTCCAATTACATCACTGATGAGTTACATTATTTTCTTTCTCTAAGGCTCTGAGTAAGATCCATTTTCTTGTCTCTCTTCTGGAAGCTTCCCACATGACTTGGCTCATGACTCTCTTCCTTCTGGCCCAAACCTAACATGGGCAACTCGATTTCTGTTCCCATTACAATCCATCCACACCACAATCACGGAACATTTCTGTCTCCCTTTCTCCTCTTAAGGACACTTGATATTATAACAAGTCCGCCCAGATACTGCAGGTTTACTTTGTGTAGAGTCCACGGATTGGCAATCCTAGGTCCATCTGCAACCTTAATTCTCCTTTAATATGTAACATTGTATTTGCAGATCCCAGGAATTAAGATATTTGGAGCGTGTTTTCTATCACACTGGTCAATTGATATTTTTATTCACCCTGTCTCTCATGGTCTTCTCCACTGTCTCTAACCCCACTTCTTCTTCCCAACTATCCTATTTCCCATTCTCCCTTGATACATTATGTCTGTGATCCAATGAGTTTCATTAGGGTTTACAGGAGCACGGAAACCTCCTAATGGTTACTCCGCTAGAGAAAATGTCAATGTCTCTCCCACCCTTCTCTCCCCTCTAACTCTGAGGGAAGGGCAGAGCTTCATGAGCCCCCAGACTCTTCCCCTGGGATAGCATGCTGGTGGGCCGGATCTTGTGCAGGTCTTATACAAGCAACCACAGCCAGAGCTGATTTACTTTTAATCAAGCTATAGAAGGCCAGAGCTTAAAACTGAGTTTCAAGCAGCTTGAAAATCTTTCATGATCAATGCTTGAAATCTGCCTTCCTTTTACTTATTTTACTAATTAAAAAATAAATGACTTCTTTCCCAGATACTTCTATCCTGTATCCCAGACTACTCTCCCTCTCTCTAAGTCCAATAAAATGCCCTCAAGTTCTGCTCTGTGTCTTTTTTTATGTTTGTTTGTTTGTATGTAATGTATGTATGTATTTTTAATCCATGAGACCAAAGAAGTCACACACACACACACACACACACACACACACACACACACACACACAGAGAGAGAGAGAGAGAGAGAGAGAGAGAGAGAGAGAGAGAGAAGAGAGAGAGCACATTGATCAAGTCCAAACAATAAAGTAGGAACAGAAGTGAACCCTTCACTCCAAATTCCAGGCTCTTCTCATGAATCTGCTTCCAGCTAAGTTGCCCACAAAGTGCGATTTCTTTCCATTCCTAAATCAAGGATTTTAACCTTGACTGCAGATGAAAATTATGCAGGCTGTAAAGATATGAATAGTGGTTGTTCTTCTTCCACCTCTATCCAAACAGGAACGCTTGGAATTCAGGATGGGAGCACAGGGAGCTCCGTGGGTAATGCCACTGTGCAGACGGATGAGAACCGCTTTTCTAAATGGTTAATTTCCTCAAAATAATTGAGCTAACCAGGAATAGATTCTCTTCTTTGAGCTAATGGTGGTAATTTAATTCATTAAATTTCCCAAGCCTGTGATTGAATTATATTTAAAAGTTGGAGCAGAGAGAAATGGGAAAAAAAGAAGAGTTAGTTTTTGCTTAAAAGTCCATCTGTGGACATGCACATAGATGGATGCCAAGAGCTCAGCTCAGGAGCCTGCTTCCAACTGCACCCCACTCCCAGGGTTCCCTGAAACAGGGTTACATGAGTGCTTGAAGAAGGCAGGCAGGCTTAAGAGGAGCTAAAACCAATGGAAAGTTCATTATTCCAAACATTATTTTAGCAAGACAAGATTCCTCTTTAAATTTGAGGTTTCTATTTAAGGCATCCCCTATCATGCTCCCAAGTTGAATACAGGAGACGGGCATGGTCGTGTTAGGTTCTTGAATCTCAGCCAAGTTACAGAATATTCATTAAAGGCAAAAATAGATCTTTTAAGGGAGGTCTCTCTTTAAGAAAACAGAGCCCTCCTCCTCCCCAGTGAAAGCTTCCTCCTGTGAGCACTGCTTCTGGGAAGTCTCCCCTTTTGGTTTGGTTCCCTAAATGCTCCCTTTTACAAGACTTGGGAACAGCTACACTCCTGTTAGGAACAGATAGAGATGGGGGGGATGAATCCCACAAAGCCATAAAGTCTTCACCTCAAGACCAAAGTATCCCTTAACCCCCACCCCACCCTAACAACATGCTGGTGGACCTGGAAAATCTACAACAGGACCACATCCCCAGAAAACAGCCAATAACTTCAAGCCAAGCCAAGAAGGAGCTTACAGATAAGCACCTTCCGGGGCAAGGTCCCTGGCTGAATATTTTCCCATGCCTTACATATTTAAAAGACATTTATTCAGTGTAAAATTTCAGTATTATAAATCTATGGTTAGAGTGCATTTTTTTCCCCCAGCAAAGCCCTTCCGGACAAAATCCTGGAGCCACTCACCACCTTTCCAGATGAAATGAGAAAGTTCAAAAGCTACAATTCAGAGAGGAAAACGTCTCCAAGAAAGATGTTAAGTTGCCAGAATTCTTAGCCTGGAGGAAGTGACTGTAGGAAATTGTCAGCCATTGTCTTTCACAGACTACAGAGAGATTGCATGGCAAGCAGCTAAGGGCTATTTTACAAAAAAGGAAAAAGAGAAGAAGAGAGGGAGGGGGAGAGGGGAGAGAGAAAGAGAGAGAGAGAGAGAGAGAGAGAGAGAGGAGGGAGAGAGGGGGAGAGGGAGAGAAAAAAGGAAGAAGGGAAGGAGGGAGGGAGGGAGGAAGAAAGGAAGGAAGGAAGGAAGGAAGGAAGGAAGGAAGGAAGGAAGGAAGGAAGGAAGGAAGCAAGCTTAGTCCAAATGCCATGGGAGAGGTTTGGAGAGACCACCATACCAACTTCACAGAATCAGCAAAAATTCTCTTCTTTGCAGCTTTAAGATAAAAGACAACACAGAAGGCATTGCTGCATCATTACCAATATTTTGTGTGTGTGTGGGGGGGGGTTAATGAAGACTTTACAGTGACATTTACAGTAGCATGACAGACTCATCAAATGGGGAACCCCAACTAGCTTGCATGAGTGAAAATCTAAGGGGCAGGCTACAGGGATCTCTGGATTCACAGGTTCACATTAAAGCCAGAAGATTATATTGTTTGTGTGTGTGTGTGTGTGTGTGTGTGTGTGTGTGTGTGTGTGTGTGTGCATCTTTGCATGTATGTGCACATGTGGAGATCAGAAATCAGCATCGAGTATCTTCCTCCTAATACTCTCCACTTTATTTATTGAGGCAGGGTATGTCACTGAAGCTGGAGCTCATCACTTGGGCTAGACAGGCTGGCTAAGGAGCTTCTGGAATCTGTCTCCACCCCCAACCCTTCTAACCACCCCCCATCTCTCACTATAGGCACAAGCAGTCATGCATGGTTTTTATGTGGGTGCCAGAATTTGAACTTAGATCCTCATGCTTGTCCATCAAGCGTTTCACTGATGGACCAATCTTTCTAGACCCTATGTTGTCTCTTTTCTATGTTCATCCTGCTTAGCTTTGTTGTCTCAAAAGCTTCTTCAATATCTACATTCAAACAGGGCCCAGCCTGGACCACTCGAAGGCCAGCAGAGAACTTCTCAGTCAAGTCAGGTTGAGTCACAGCCCCACGTAAAGGTAGGAAAATTTATGCTGGCAGAACCCAACAATCCCTAGACATTTGAGGAGCCAACACAGACAAAAAGGTGAAACAGCAGAGACAACTGCAGAGGACACAGCAGAGACAACTGCAGAGGACACATCATACACCATCACCCTATGCTTGGCTCCAACTGGGAGCTGAAAACTAGGAACAAAATTTAAACAGACAAGAACATACCAATCTCCCCAAATGATACCTCAGTGTGTGAGCCTATGTGTCTGTTTATGTGTACATGTGTGCACAAACATCTGTGCTGAAGACACATCTACTCTCTGATGCCTTCTTACATTGTCCCAAAACAAGAGTCTACCTTGTAATCAAACCAGCAAGCAGCCCTAAGGATGCAGTCTACAGAGGTGAACCTTATAAAGCACAGATCCAGCTAGAGGAAAGCAGAGAATGGCTTGGGAAAGATAGAGAGAGAAATGGGAGATGGCTAGTGTACCATGGGGACTTAGAAGATCCATTCATCTTCAAGGTAAGTGTGGCTTAACTCACTTTTAGAATCTTTCCTCCAATATCAAAGGTTAGGAAGTCTACATCTCTCTCCTGGAGTATGTATATGTGTGCCTATGTGTGTGCATTTGATGATGTATCTAGACTCAGAAATCAGACTGAGCTGGAATGTGGCCCTGCAGCTCCCTCGAAATGATTATGGACAAAAAGTACTTGATTCTGTCAAGCTTTAGTTTCCTCATCTATAAAATGAGACTAAGGGACAAGAAGATGGCTCATCGCATAGAGGTGATTGCTGCCAATCGAGACAACCTGAGTTTGATCCCTGGGGCCCTCATGGAGGAAAGAAAAAAAAACATGATTCCACAAGTTTTCCTCTTCCACATTTACGCATGGCACACATTCAGCTCCATGCACATGGTGTCCACACACCCACAGACACAATAATAAATAACTGTGTGGGATGATGTCACAGGTGGGGCAGGTACAAGATAGGAGGAGGCCTGTCATTGGATGAGAAGGAAGGATGGGCGAGAGAAAAGTTTGAAGGAGGAGGAGGAGACTGGAACGAAGAGAGAGGAAAAGGAGAAGCCGTGGCAGGACAACAGAGGCTGACGTAAAGATTCCTCTCTGTGTATTTACAGGTTGTTATTAATGTCCTCAAGGGATGGATGGTACCGAGCTTTGTATGTTTAAGTGGGCAATTATATCTTATCAATTGGGTCAAAGGTTATTGTGTTGTGTGTTCTTTTATGTGATGGTTTGAGTGTAGGAAAGTGTGCGGTGGCAGGAGACACTGGGCCGCCGCGGAGTTGGGATGTGTTTCCGCCAAGATATATAGCAGGTATCTTGGGGCACCTCGGTGCAGGACCTAGAGAGGTAAAAGATCACTATACATTTTTTATTTTTTATATTTTTACAACAACATAACTGTAGTATAAATTTTATTTTATCTATCTTATTTATTATTATTATCTTTATTATATTTCAATGTGCCATATAGGTGTTTACCTACATGTATATCTGTGTACCACGGCTGTGCTGGCTGCAGAGGTCATAACGAGGCACCGTATCTCCTGGGACTAGAGTTATAGCCTATTGTTGCAGGATATTTGATCACACCGTGAACCCTGAGGTTGTGCTGTTTACTTGGGGCGGGGGGGGGGGGCTGTTTTATTTAGGGTGTGGCTCTTTAGCACACACCTTTAATCCCTCTGGCTGGAATTAAGACTTGTCCTTAGTGTATCTTTAATCGCAAACAATGAGAGTTAAGTTGTAGGCGGTGGCTCTGATGCTAAGATCCTGTTCCCCCATTGGTTCTTAATCCATCAATAAAGATGCTAGCAGCCAATGAGCTGGGCAGAATGGGCGGGACTTCTAGGTCCCTGCAGGCAAACTAAAATTGGGAGAACTGGGGAAGAAGGAGGCTATAGTGGCAGGAGATAAAGCCAACCAGCCTTGTGAGTTTTCAGTTGGAGTGGCCAATGGCCACTCTATCCGGTTATGCCTGAGGTCACAGGGGAGGTTTAGGAGTGCCCAGTCATCGAGTTAGCAAAGGCATTTAAGATTAAGTAGCGTGCGTGCATGCATTGTTTCTTGTGGATCCAAGGGCTGGTAGCATGGTCTACCCGGAGCTTAAAGTGGGGAGTAAAATCTACATGCTGCATCCTTGTATGTTTGAAAGTGCTGTCTAGTTGAGTATCGGACAAAGTGACAAATCAGAGAAAGACTTGACAGTATAAGATAAGCACAACTCTCATGAGAACGGAGAGGTGACTTAGAGCAGGACACAGGAGAAGGGGGCAGTTTTACTGGGACAGTTGTACAGACACAGGTTGCAGAGAGAGAGCAAGCTAGACACAGGTAAAGACAGAACAAACCGTAGAATGAGAAAGAGCAGAAAATTAGAGGAGATTGCTGTAGTTAGTTTGAGGCCAAGCAGAACAAATCAGTTAGAAGCTGAGAGAAGCCAGACTGAACCAGCTTGGAGAGGAGTTTGAGCCACAACAGCTTTGACCAGCCAGCCAGAGCTCAGAAAGAACTAGGAAGGGGTGAGCTCATTCAGCAGCAAGTCTCAGGGGCTGAAAACACTCTAGGCCTAGATTAGATTGTAGAGGCTAGAAGTTTCCAGGACTAGGTCTAGGTTAGCAGATGAAGGCAGTAAGCCTCCACGAGGACAATTACATCAGGCAAGTAAAGGTTAGTTTTATTTGTTGTGAGTGGCTATGAGGATTCTGGGAATCAAACCCAAGTCCTCTGAAAGAGTAGCCAGTGGCCTTAACTACTGAGCCATTTCTCTTGATGCAGTAAAAAAATCATTTTCTATCAGTTCCTGCACTGGATCCGCTGGCTCTGGCTGCTATTCTGCCACTCGGTTCACAAGCCGTCCTCTCCCAGCTGTCTCCCTTTTAGTCACCCCCTCCAAGTGGCCCTCTAGGCGGTAGTTACCATGCCTGACACACAAACGTCTCGTTCTGCAGGCCCTGCGCATTCTCACTCCGCGAGGGTAACAACCAGATCCGCGTGCTCCAACTGCCTCTCAGCCATTTCTTTCCCACACTGTCCTCTTTAGCCCGGTAAATCAAAGTTCCAGAAACTCGTAATTTAGCAATTAGATTTACATGTTAAATTCTCAATCCATAATTCAGCCACCCAATAAATTCACTGCCAACTGATAAAGATATAAACCGCCCACCTAGACAAGATAAAATTGATCTAGTTGACCTAAACCTGAACTATCCTCCTCCATGGACTCCATCTTGATTCCCCTCCTTCCTCCTCTCTCCCGCCTTACAAAAACTTTGTCCCCACCCCACTCTCTACTGTCCAATCATATATAGCCTTGCCATCAAACTACATCTTCAGCCACTGTAATATAAATTTTAAAATTAGTATACCATGAGCTACTTTAAAGGGGATTTGTGTCATGAGATCGTAGATATAATATGCTCAGCCCAGGCACAAGGCGTGGACACAGGGAAGACCGTCCACTTGGGACTGGACTTTTCTGAGCAACATTTGAACAATGATGTCTGTTTGTCTCCCAAGAAAAGACAAGTTTAGGACCAGCTGCTTCTAAATTCAGATGTAGAATAAAGACAGACAAGAGTCTCTCAGGCCGGCTAAGAGTACATCAAACCCACATATCAGCAGCCACCTTGAACAGAGTGTCTTCAAGGTGCCCTCAGATAAGAGGATGATAACTCCTTCACATGTATATGACCAAGGGCAGTTTCTGGTCACTTCCCCCAAGCGAAATGCTTGCTGTGTATAGGATGGATGATGGCTGGCAATGCTGAAGAGTTGTGGAGATAAAAGTAATGTCATAAGTGAAGTTAACACCACCAACTCTACCCTTGGAAATAATTAACATTAAACGTTTTATTTGTATTTATTTCACAACAGTAAAAATCATGTCGTTCTCAAAGATATTCTCCCAGCAACAAAACAAAAAAAACAAAACCTATCGGAACAAAACGTCTTCTTTTTTTTTTTTCAGTCTGCTGAGGTCACTGTAGCAGAGCCAGAACAGTTGAATTGTATAAGCCACAGAATTTTATATCAGCGCTACTGTGAGGGGAAGCCTAGATCAAGTCTTACGCACTGAGAAAGGATGTCATATCTGGTAAGGGCTCGCTGGCTGATGACAGGCTAATTCCCTGCTGTGTCCTCATATGGCCTTTGCTTGCTGGGTACATGGTGTGGGGGAGGAAGAAAGGGCATATTTTCTTTCTCTATTGGACAAGGAACCAACTTCTATGACTTAATTGAACCATAAGACCCTCCTAAAAGGTCTATCTGTAATCATACTGACATTCGGGTTCAATTCTCAACATGAAAGTCTGGGAAGAACACAAAGCTGCCAATGAACCCTGGTCCCACAAGTCTCCATGACTAAAATTCTCCAACCACCACTAAATACTCTTAGTCATCAAAAGCCATGAGTTCAACCCCATGAAGCAACGCCTTAGAAATGTGTGCATACACTCATGCTCACCAGAAGTCCTGTACATAATATTCAGAGCCCCTGACACAAGACAACCAGAGCGTATCTCCTATGAGACAGAGCAAATTCTAATACAACCCTGTACCCACATGGTCCACAGAATTGAAAATGACCCGCAGTGTGGGTGAGTCTTACAGACGTAATAGAAGAAGGGAAAACCCAATAAAGTACATCGTGTGTTACTGTATTGACATCGAGCTGAACATTAGGTAAAATCATGGTCTCGAAGTCAGGGCTATGCAGGGGCTAGGAGAGAAAGCAGAGCGAAGGCTCTGGGGTCCTGGGCCTGTCTGCTGACCTACTTCCAGATCTGATGCTAGCTGCACGTGTGTGTAAGCATTCCTTGAGCTCAGGCTGTGTAATCTCTGTGCTTTCCTCTAGACAAGTGAACTTGAGCATTGCAGAGGTTAATGGCTTAGGACCAGTGCAATTACACATTCCACGTGTAGCTTTTGACTCCCCGTCTTAACTACATATAGCCTCCCTGACAGTGATAACTAGCAACTGGCTGACCAGAGCTTTACTGACGACATAAACAGGTATTACACGTATTCAGTATGCCATAAGTGGTTAGATACAGTGAAAGATATGACGTGCGAGAGCACCAAGAGGTCCCTTTTTACTGCCATGTGCAATTTACTTAGGGGACGAGCTGCTTCGGCAGAATGATTGGCGTTACAGGGCAGATGCTTGGTACCTACCCTGGGGCTCACTGCCATGGCAGCAGGAAATGATAATGGAAAGATTGCTGGAACCCATTGCTGAGTGTTAGATCTGAATTAGCCCCGTTAGCTCTATCCAGGGAAGGCTTAGCTCTTAGCCTGAGGTGCTATCGGGAAGTGGGGGATAACTAAGAAGAAGGAGAGGCGTAATATAAGGAAGTTAGTGTTGACGTTTTTTAGCCTCTTCCTGTTTCTGTCTTTGCTACTTGGTCACATGAGGTGAAGAGATCTCTGGCCCATGATCCTGCCATGACATACTATGCACCCAACGGGTCCAGAGAAACAGGGCCCAAACACTGAAACCTCAAAACTGAGGGAATATTGACCTTCCTTTCCTTGTGTTGACTACCTCCTGTGTTTTGTTTCAGTTATGGAAAGCTAAGACACCCATTGAATAGTTCTATGCAGTATAATTAACACTGTGCCATTTCCGTGTGTTTGCATCCCCTCAACCGCAGCTGGCACCAAGTATAATCTGAATAAAATTCTTGAATAAAATTTAGCTTTTTACAACCTACTCATGTCTTTTATGATAGTCAACAGTTATAGTCGTCTACCTACATACTATATATGTTAACGACATAACTAGATTTTTATTAATTTGTACCCATACCTCTAGGCTCCACAGACAAGTTTTTTGTTGTTTGTTTTTGTTTTTATTGTCACAATTCTCAAAAGACTGTAATTCATACTATCAAGACCTGCCAAGTTCCAGCCTGTGTTGATTAAAGGTCAGCTGGACATGCCCGATTTTACTAAAAGTTCGTTTTCACAGAGCCTTCCGTCCCTCACACACTGAAATTTGTTTCAGGGCATTGCCCTTCTCCTTTAGGAGGGCCCGTGTGCCTTTTGTAGGCCCAGGACATGAGGTCAGGATGGGAAACGACACAAAAGGACGGCTAGCTGCAAGGCCTCATGGGAGAAGGAGCAGCGTGAGGAGACCCGGATGCAGAGCAGGTGAGAGAGCAGAAGCTTCACTGAACGGAGCCTAGGCAAAGAGGGCCAAATTAATACAGAGTAAAAGTTGGGCTTTGGGGGAAGGATTTTCTAAAAGAGATTACGACGGATAGAGTAGAAAAAAGAAATTGCTTTGGCAGAGTCATTTCAGCATTGCAAATGCACAGAAGACGATCTTCGGAGGGAACGTGGGTTCACAGAGAGCAAATGCAAATCAGGACTGGCTGGCTTCGTTCTCATTTGCATCTGAATCCGCGGAACAGTTCCTGCGAGACAAGAAGTGCAGAACGTTCTGTCACCTTGCCCAGCAGACAATGCTGTTGCTGCTGCTGTCACCAGCCGCCTGTTAACAGCATTACCAACTTTGAAAGCTAAGGGAAGTGGATATGTACTCCACACAGACAGGATCTGCTGTACTTTTTGGCTGAACCTGACTGGACCGTTTGCTAACCAGACACTTTTTCGTTTGTTTGTTTTTTTTTTTTTTTTTTTTTTGAGCTCCAACCTATGGCTCTAATTACTGTCTTTGTGCACGCAGGACCAGAGGTATGTGTCCCGCTCTGCACAAAAGATGAAAGCTGGAGGAAGGGAAGACTGGTGTTGGGTGTGGGAGTCAGTCTCGCAGCGTAACTGGGAAGGTGGGCTAGGAAAAGTTTGCTTGCTCCAAAGGAACGCTGAGATTTGGGGCTTTGTTTGTTTGTTGTTTTATGTTATCATTACCCTTGTCACCTTCCCATGATCAGTCACGAAGCACTAGGCACTGATGTGTGACTTCACACGCATCGTGTACTGTTGGACAACTCTGATTATTTCCAGGATATTGTAAGGCGGAGGCTCAGAAACAATGAATAATTTACCCAAGGACACACAGCCACTATATGAGAGTCTGGGGTTCTATTTCGTGATTCCAGAAGTCATTTTCACTTACTTCCTCATTTACTCCTCACTCCGTTTAGCTGTCTCCAGAGCAATTACAATTTAGAGGAGATTGAGAGACCAGGAAATGAATCCAAAGGCCAGAAAATCAAAGCGAAAAGGCAATGACATTTCCAGGAAGGACAACGATACAAGAGGAAGATTTGGAATATCCCATGCAAAGATCTCAGTACTCTGGTTGCCTGTTGCTAGTGTTTGGATGGGGTTTATGCCCCGATGATTTATTCATCGACAGCTTGGTTGTTAGTGTGACAATACTAAGAAGCGACAGACCCTTAGGAGACAGAGCCCGCAGCAAGGTAATTAGGCCATCAGGGAACCGATGCTGTTCTCATGGAGTGAGTCCTTTCCAGGGAGGTTTGCTTTCTACCCTGCCCTGGGATTTCTTCCTCTTGCACGTCCTTCTGCCGTGATATCATCTACCATAACGTGATGCTGAGGAGCTCTTGCCACAATTAATGCTGTGCTATGTGGGCCAGGTCAAGCATGGAGAGAGAGAGAATTCAGTGCCAAAAGTTTGATGAGCAGGGTTGACTACCAGTGGGAAAACGTATCCAGGAACCAAGTCTCCAGAGGCAGAGGTACTGTGAAGTAAGGTTGCAGGACCTCGTTGGTAGAGACCCTTTCCAAAGACCTATGCCATACACTGATGATGTACCCATATGGCGACATAGTAGACAACATAGTTCCCCTTGACGTCTTAACTCAGGCGGTTAAATTTTGTGCTGTCCTTCCAACTTCCCCTCCTTCCTCCTTGCCCGTGTTTCAGGAGGCCCCGAGCATCCACAGACCTTTGAGGTATCTAGCTGAGGGGAATCTGAGTTGGGGATACATTTAGACTGACTAAACGGGATATTTTCTTAAAGTTCTGACTAGAGTACATGCATAGCCTATCCCTTTGTAAGGGTGCCCTTGGGGGTATGCATGCTGACTGCTGATTTGGCCAGCTTCCTGACAAGGATTCAGGTCACAGCAAGATAAGAGTGAATTCTTGGGACTGGAGAGATGGCTCAGTGGGTAAAGCGCTTCCCGTACAAGCCTAAGGACCTATACTCAGATCCCCAGAACCCACATAGGGCTCAATATGGTGCATGTGTCTCTAAATGTCAGCTCTCCACCAGAGACAGGAGAAGCCCTGGAAACTTGAGGGCCACCTACGCCGGAGCGGTCAGCAATAAACGCCAAGAAAGCGAACGAGGTGGCCGACGAGAACCAACATCCAAGGCTGACCTCCGACCTCTTCCACATGCTTGTAGTAGGAAATGCTCATCTGCGTATCTGTGTGCTCAGGCACACGCACACAGATGTCTGAACAAACAAAAACAGGGAGAGAGAATTTTCCAGAACAGTGGAGAAGAAATAAGTTTTGACATGCTGGGATCCAGCCTCATTTAGGAACATTCTATATTACTCGAGGAAAACTAGAGGATGCAGTTCAATCCAGAATTAAAGTTGTATCCCATCAGGAATGAATATGCTAAATGACAACATATTCAGGTTTAGTTCTCCTTGCGTGTTTTTTTTTTTTCCTTTGGTGGCAATTGTATGAAACGGAATTCCTGTGTCATAGGCGCCATCCTGAAGCAGGACTGAAAACAGCATGTCAGTGTGTGAAGTTGGGAGTTTTTCCTTCAGCCTAATTACCCACGATAGGAAACACGTTCTAACACTGTGTGCTAGGAGAAGCATTAAACTGTCTCCTTAATCTACCCACAGAGATATTATAAAGCTGTTGCTGTATGAAGACGGGATCAAATTAGGCAGTCCATTTTTTTTTAAATGTATTATACAAAAGTGGGTGGGAAAAAGGATTTTAAGTAAAAATATTGTCACTTTTTATAGCTTTGGGGATATTTATAGCATTAGTCACTTTAAAAAATTTATAGTCTCGAGTTCTTCTTACATGCCGAATACATATTCATGTTGCATAAAGCTTCAAGTTTGTCTTCTTACAAGACATTCCTTAGAGAAAGCTCACAAGGCCAAATACATGGGAGCTTTAAACTCCATCTCTGCTTTCTCCCCCTGGCTAAGGAGGGTGAAGCATGAGGAGAGTTCACGGGCTGCCTCAGAGGAAGAGTTTCCCAGCCACCTCCCTGCACCAGGGTGGGAGACTGTTGGGTGCTTCGCTCTCTCAGAGGAGGGTGGAGGCAACCATCTGGTAGATGTTTGTTTTTGAGGTCAGATCATGGCAACTCACAGGTAAGGCTGTGAAAATGTCTGTCATGTCCTCTCCTGGCTGATAAGTTTTTGAACGGTGAGCAAACTCCCGTTTGAAGCAATAGATGGTCTCAGAGCCCCTGGAACCAAAGCATGCCTTGCTCCCCAGAAAGTGGGGTGACACGTAAGACGGCTGAAAGAAGAGAGGCTATAGAGGGAGTAGAGCTTCTCCACTACTGCAGTGAAATAGCAGAGGCCACTAGCTCTGTAAAGGGAACCGGTTTGTTTTGCTCAAGATTTGAAGGTTCAAGTCCAAAACAAGGCAGTCCCCATGGGTTTAGACTTCTGTCAAAGGCAGCATATCCTGGTGGGAGCCGTGTTGAAGAAGGTGCTGAGATCTTGAGGTAGGAAGCAGACAGAGAGACTGGTCACTGTCAGGACATGACCTATGGCTAACCTGGGTTCCATTTCTCCAAGGTCTACAGCATCTCTCAGATGCTCCATAGGGAGCAAGCCTTCACATATGGGCCTTTAGAGGAATGCTAACCCAAACTATAGCAGTCAGTAGAGTTCATTTTCTACAATTCTGGAGTGAAGATACCTCTGCTCCCATGATGCATTTAGCCCATCAGTGTCCTAAAGGAACTTGGTCTCCCACAGCTTTGAGGTTTGTTGTTTGGAGTTTTGTCATGGATGGGCGCACAGTGACCTCTTTCACAGAGGACTGTAACCCATCACACCTTGACTTCCTTGAGAATTAACGCCTGGGAACAAATTCAAAGTAATTATCTGGTTACGAGATGACAGGATTAACCTTTAAAGTGGATGCAATGACCATGATTTACATAATCTATTTAATCATTTTTCAGTAGAATTAATATTTAGAAGGCAAGTGGGGAGAAATAAATTACAGCTTACAGCTTTCTGTGAATACCAGGCTCAGCCTCACAAAAGGATAAAATTAACATTATCGAAGGTATCGGACATATTGGGTGCCTCGAGCAATAAATTAGATTACGGGGGTAATTAACAATCCTTCCAGAGTCTTTGTGCAGTATGAATTCATCCAGAGAGTAAACAAACAGAGCCACAGCTAAAAGGAGGTTTTATCCACCATTCCCCTAGAGATACAGTCCCTCCCTGATCTGATTGGAGGAGAGATGAGACATTTGACAGGTCCGTCCGTCCCATGCACACAGACCATTTGTTTAAGGCACTATCTGGATTGTAACCAGCTGGAGCAAGCTAGAAAATAGCTGCGGAAAATTTCATTCTAACCTGGGTGTGATTCTTGTCATTGTCTCCATTCGGAATCATTACAGACAGGCGTCATCAGTTTCTTCTGTTTCCAAAGACACCATGGCCTAAGGGGGGAGCGAATACAGTGGGTGGCTCTCTAGTCCCAGGGAAACCTGGAGCTTTGACAAGTCTAGACACATCCTCATGGATTCAGACTGAACTTTCCAGACCAAAAAAACCTGAAAAACTTAAAGAATAGAACTGGGGTGGGGAGCAGAGGTCAAGAAACCAGCACTTGGCGTTGGTAAAAGCAATTTGCATAGAAATGTCATTTCCCATTAAAACATGGAAAAGCAGAAAAGGGAACTCTGGAGAGATACAGAAGTCCAGCCATTAGGAAGGCAGAATGAGGCATACAGGAGAAACAAGCTGCTCCTCTGAAACAAAGACATTGCAGTATCCTGCTCCAAGCACCGTGTGGCTGAGCATTGCTTTAGGCCTAGTCTAGTTCCAGTGTCAGCCCAGAGTCACTTAACTAAGCAAGTCACTTAACCTCTCTTGCCTCAGTTTTTCCATCTGTGAAATGGAGAGCTTGGTACGATCTACCTCACAGGGTTAAAGGGGTGACGAAACGCATTAATATATGGTAAAAGGCGTTGGGCAGCATGCGTGACACTCAGTGAGAACTCCATAGAGCTCAGTTTTATTCTGATGTACACCTAACGCCTTTTCACCCAAATCAGCTCGCGTTTGTACTTTCCTGTAAGAAAAGCCCACAGTCGGGGCTGGGGATTTAGCTCAGTGGTAGAGCGCTTACCTAGGAAGCGCAAGGCCCTGGGTTCGGTCCCCAGCTCCGAAAAAAAGAACCAAAAAAAAAAAAAAAAGAAAAGAAAAGAAAAGCCCACAGTCGCAGAGCATTACAACAGCTGGACAGGTAAGCTAGGTCAACTGCGAAAGAGCATGGAGGACAACGCTAAGCCAGAGAATCAGGTTGCAAGTTGCTGCCCTGACAGTTGCATGCTGGGTAAAAAAGGAGAAGCATATTGATAAGCTGTACAAGGCAACCGTCATGGAAGCAATCGGAAGGTGACGGCGTTCTCTCAGAAGTTGCCTGAGGCTTCGGTCTACACCTAATAAGAAACTTGAGACTATCAAAAGTGGCTCCACTTTCCTCCTCGGGCGAAATTGTCTCAGATAAGCAGAGATTGCCGGTTAGGGTCACACTCGGTGCTCAGGGGCTCTCGGAAAACATTCTGCCAAAGTGACGGATCTACTTGTTTCGTGGCTCGTCTTCAGCTCCTCACAAAAGCCTTTTCAAGGGAGAAAGATGGTCCAATCTCTTTGAGTGCAGCCTGCTGAACATTTTTCCTCAAAAAAATATGTCCCTATTATCTTTTCTCCAACTCAGCCCAGAGCATTTTCAGAGACACCGGTGAAGTCAGCCTACTCCATAAATTACACAGAGAAAGTCTTCATCAAACTCTTTCACTTTTCACTCCCTGAATCTAAGTGGAGAGAGAAGACTGCAAGTCTCGTGCCTTATAAGGAGCACTAGAGGACTGGAAATTGAACGGGAAGTGGGGAGGTGGGTGGGGCGGAGGGAGCTACGGTCCGGACAATGGCTTCCTAGGTTCCCAGCTCCATCAGAAGTCCTCTTTGCGAGTGTAATAATGATGAGGTGAACCACAGGGCTTATAACAGTGAGGGGTCTGTGTGCCAAGCACTGTGAGAAAGCCCTGCGTCACCAGTGTCTGGGGCTTCAGCTCTGCATGATAAATTGCAATATTTCCCATATTTTATAGATGCATGCGTGATCTTAGAAAATCTAAGCAGTTTGTACAAGATTACAGTGTTGGTAAACATCAGAGGTAGGCAAGAGTCACCTTCTTTTTACGAAGCTGTGTGGCTTCTGTCTGCTGATTGACTTCTAGACCTCTGTAGTCTTCTTCAAATCACTAAGACATCTCCTCTCTTTTATGAATAAGACAACTGACTGCTTGTGGTTTGGGCAGAGTCTTCCCCAGAGGGTGTATCAGGATGGGATGAGAATTAACAGACAGGTTAATTTTTAAGAAATAAAGTTTAAGTTTGAAGAAATAAAGTCCATTCTTAGTCTTCTTAAAAACAAATAAGAAACAGGAAACTGAAGATTCTAAGCTGCGAGGGAGAGGGATGGTTGTGTCTGCATAAAGGGAGCTGGAGAGACATGATGCTCCTTTATTCCCCCACAGCGCCTACAGAAAAGATGAGCAGAGGCCAGGCCAGAAGAGACTCCACAGCTATTTATTCTCAAAAGAAAGAGCACTCGACGAGATTCATCGTCTTGCCACTAGCAATCTTCTAAAGCATTCACACATGAGATCTTGCAGACAGGACAAGGACAAATCAATGAGGCCCAGGGCGTTTGAAACTGTCACATCTCGCAAATCTGTGCTAGGTCACTGTCTGCCAATGCAGAATCTCTCACTGGCTCTCGGCTTGGCGTTCTGTGCTCTAACAAAGTATGACGCACCATCAGCAACTACACAGGGCTCCCAAGAGCCAACATGTTGCAAATGGAATGGACAAGACCCACTGGGCAGTCAACATTCGTTCTTTAAGAAGACAGCTCCATTTCCATGCTCCGATGCGGGCAGTACTGGGTATTTTTCATTGTTTCTTGGCTGAGGGGAAGGAGGCTTCTTCTTATCAAAAGTTAAATCTCCAGTTGTCATTCAAGGACCAGAATACAATTAACAAATTGCAGGTGACATTGTTCAGTCCATCTGTGTCTGGAAGAGATGTTTCTTCTGGGAACTAGATGTGGAAATACAAATCATAAGGGAGAAATGGGTTTCATTTAGTGAGGCCTTAAACAGACTGCCCCGGATGCTACAGTTGTTTCTACCAACTCTTTAGGTGTGTTCAACTTGACACTCAAGCTAGAGTCATCAGAGAGGAGAGCGCCTCAACTGAGAAAATGCCTCCATGAGATCCAGCTATAAGGCATTTTTCTCAATCGGTGATCAATGGGGGAGGGCCTAACCCATGGGGGGGTGGTACTATCCCTGGGCTGGTGGTCCTGGGTTCTGTAAGAAAGCAAGCTGAGCAAGCCAAGGGGAGCAAGCAAGTAAGCAGCATCCGCCCATGGCCTCTGCATCAGTGTCCGCCTCCAGGGTCCTGCATTGCTTGAGTTTCTGTCCGGGCTTCCTTTGGTGATGAATAGCAATGTAGATGAGTAAGATGAATAAACCCTTTCCTCCCCAGCTTGCTTTTTGATCATAGTGGTTTTTTTGTAGCAAAAAGAAACCCTAAGACACCATGCTTATAGGAAACAATTTGTTGGCATTTGTTGAGATGTGTTGGTTCTTTCAAAACCAACAAAGTTCCATCAAATTATCTTGAACTCTGCAGACCTGAATCCAAATTCTTTGTCTTCCCCTCTCCCCTCCTGGTTTCCAAGATGAACTACGTTCAGAGAAAGACAACTGAGGCATTGAATACAGGTCTACACATTTACATAACAAATTTTAGGTTTTTGGAGAAAAGAGAAGACTCTCAAAACCATTTATTTCCCTGAGGATGGAGGTTTGAAAGAACCCTCAGAGGTAAAAGTGCCCTGGGGAAGGCAGGAAAAAATCCTGTGGAGGACACAGACAGCCAAGGACCAGGATGGCAATTTTCCAATCATCCAACAGACAGACGACTGAAAAATGAATGACCCAGAGTTCACAGTGTAGACAAAGAAGCCATGCAGATAAAGAGGTGATTTTTATTTAACATGACACGTGTGAGGCAGGAGTGTTTGTGCGGTAGGTATGGGAGAGGCAGAGGGCCGCCTAACTACCCGTTCAGTATAGCCTCTCTCAACTCAGTATCTTCTTCTGTAGGACACAGCTAAGAAGTGTGGTGGCTGCCCTGCTGATTGAATTTAAAGATTATATGTGGCATGGCATGGTGAACACATAGCAGTGTCCTTGGCACAGAATTAGAGCATTGACTCTTAGTAGGACTGGACCCTCTGCTATCCTGAAACTAAATATCTCCCCTTCTTCCTTCCCTTCCCTCTCACTCCCTCCCTTCCTTCCTCCCTCCCTCCCTCCCTCCCTTCCTTCCTTCCTTCTTTCTTTTACTGTCTTGGGTTATCTCTAGAATAGCTCTTTCTGAATCTTGAGTGAGGTAAGATTCTCTAAGACTGGAATCTAAGGGAGAGAGTCTTGGCTAGCATCATCCAGAATTGAATAAAATCAAAATAGTTAAGCACGGTGGGCCAAGCCTGTAATCTGTGCACCCAAGAGGCCGGGATAGGAGGGTCTCAATGCTTGAGGCCATCCAAGGTTGCATGGTGAATCCACAGAAAGCCTAGGCTACAGTGCTACTGAAGAAATGCTGTCTAAAACAAATACAAAAACCAGGACAGCAAACCAAGAAATAACAATCGAGGTCACGGTTGGCTGGTCTAAGGTTAGGGATCCCTTACCCAGGCCTATTCCACTCAGCCATGGGCCTGCAAGGTGAAAACTGGGGCCAGGCTAGTTAGACAGCAGGTCTCGGGATTGACATTTCTCCTTAGCAAAACATGGGAGTGGAGAAAGGTAGTCCGGGCGCTGTGGGCTGATTTGCCTATTCCTTTCCTGACTGCGTATATGCTTTTAGTGTCTGTCATCTCTCAGCTCATTAATCTGCTCACCTAGAAGTGTCCTAACTTTACTATTCACTATATAAAAGTCATATACTTTTATACATCATCCTTCTAAAACATCCAGGAGTGATATACAGGGCCCTAGCCGTAGGTGTGCAATCTTTATCTGTCCTTTGTTTCAGAGCTCCATTTTATTCTGTGTCAGTCTCGGCTACTCTCTCCTGCACCACAAGCACTTCCTTGGCCCAAAGAGGGCCTTCCCCAGTCCACTGTGTAGAAGACTACAGTAGAGGGTAGAAAAGTCCACACACTCAGCATCCCTCCGGTAAAAGCAAGTGATCGCTATTCATTTTCAAAGCCTTCCCTGGAGACTCCAGCCTCTCACACGCTATTCTGGCTACCTCACTCCGAGATGTTCCCTAATGAGCCAAAAGATAACCTCTCAGCTCCTTCTCCACTTGCATTCCCTCAGGGGCAGACTCCCCTCTCCACATGTCTCTGAAAATGACAACAGCAATCCCTTATCCCTGCCGCCATTCTTAGTCAAAGATAAAAATCTGTTAGCAGGGAAAACATTTTATAGCCAGAAGAATTCTAAACATAAGCTAAGCGTGTGCACATCTCACTGAGCATACAATCCAGGGCTAAGCATGTTCACGTATTATTGCTCACATGACACAGGGCTAAGCATATGCATAGCTCAGTGCACATGGGGTATGGGGATTGCATGACCATGCAAGTAAGGGTCCTGACAGTCACGATGCTGCCGTAGCTGTGAGAGTCGAGCTGCTCACAATCGGCTGGCTTCATCCCAGGGCAGTGGTGGGAACCTTTCCATCAATGACAGGCCTTCTAATGACAACCCTGAGGTAACCTACATGATAGGAACTGGATAGGGTCCATCCAGGGAGCTTCAGCACTGATGTGAACCACCCTATACCCTGTGTTCTAGTGTAAATACTTCCTGGAATTCTCCCTAAAAATCCTGTCCTTGGATTTTCCTTTTCCCCTGCATGCACGCCCATGTGTGTAAATGCACATATATGTATTTTTATTCACCCACATGCACTGTCTCCCCTCCTTTCTCTTTCTCTGGTCTCTCGGTAGGTTTGCTGCCCCCCATCTCCCTCTCCCCACTTCTCTCCCTCATTCCTTTTGCTAACTCCACTAATGTCTAAACCTTCACAAACAAGTGATTTCATCCCCCTGTCCCCAGGGTTATAAAGTGCTGGCTTTGTGGTGTCTCTGTCTAATAGGAACCAGATCTCACCAACATATAATAGAGCAGAAATGGGCTATCGAAGCCAAACTGCCCAGAGTTTATTCCTGTGTTCAAAAATTCTCGGTACCATAGATTCTACTGGGCTGCATTTTCATACAAGACAGTACAGAGCCCCCGAATACTTTCTAAAACATGAAAGCAAAACTTAAAAGCATTTTGCAGTGGGTGGATCATCCACTTTGAGTT
Organism: Rattus norvegicus; assembly: GCF_021556685.1. NCBI lineage: Eukaryota > Metazoa > Chordata > Mammalia > Rodentia > Muridae > Rattus > Rattus norvegicus. The sequence goes on from NC_141549.1 coordinate 65,200,156, forward strand.
TTAGAAATTCGGCAATGTGTGTATGGTTTAATTTATATACTAATCTATCATTAGCTGGAACATTGAGTTAACCTAAATCCCCCCACACCTTTTTTTTTTTTTTTTTTTTTTTTTTGCTTTTAAATTGTGCCATGTAGCAGTAGACACACAGATTGTTTGGATAGCTGGCTGGAAGATTACAGAACTGTGTGTAAATGTCTCTGCCTACCATATTGGAATATGACCCAGAAATATGTAAATGTCAACAGTCCTCACCCAGCATTGATGTCTATCCTCGGGGCCCTGATAGCAAGAGCACTCTACAAATCCTTCTGAGGTCTTGCCTCTGCCACCCTGTGCCTTTGGATTAAGGTCACATGGCCCTGTGGGCTATGTCCCCTATATATCCTTGTATGTCCTTTGGCCTCTGATCTGGAGATGGTCCTGGTTTAGCTTCTCTGCCTGGAGACCAGACCTCACTAACTCTGCCCTGCTGCACTTGGAATGAACACATACTTTGAACTTGTCCCAGTTATCATGAATTATGGAATCATAAATCTGGAAGCGATCCCAAAGTTATCTGCTCCAGCCACTCATTTGACTAATGAGTTAGGTGACCGATTTGTCCAGACAGTTCCAATTTATGCCTCTTGTCCTGATGCAATTAATATCTTCCTCTTTTATGTGTCCTCCTTTGGATGGCCAAGTATATGGTCTCCCTACCAACGAGAGAAGCAACTTAGTCAAGCCAGGACCCACGCCCAGGTGTCCAAAGATTTTGTTCTTTGATAATTAGGACACTGTTCTGCCTCTTCAACTTCAGGGACTTTCCTTAGACCAATTCTTAACTAATGCCTCCTGGAGAACTTTCGAAATACAAGCACGTGGACTCTAAGCATCTTTCAGAGTAAAGTGCTATCCGTATGATGATGCTCCCAGGGCCTCCTGGATGCGCAACTCAGATTCAAAACACCCTGATTAGAGAGAAAAGAGATTTTTAGAAGCTAATAATCCCCAAACCATGTCAAGATGGACTGATTCAGCCCAGCATAACTGTCCTCTGAGAGGCTCCATCCAGCAGCTGACTGAAACAGATGCAGAGACCCACAGCCAAACATTAGATGGAGTTTGGGGAGCCTTCTGGAAGAGTTGGAGGGGGGATTGAGGGACCTGGAGGGGACAGGGACTCCACAGGAAGATCAACAGAGTCAACTAACCTAGACCCTTGGGGCTCCCAGAGACTGACTCACCAACCAAAGAGGATATATGGGCTAGACTTAGCCCCACCCCACCTAGCAGATGTACAGCTTGTTCTTCTTGTGGGTCCCTCAACAACCCGAGTGGGCAGGCTGGCCCTGATTCTGTTGTCTGTCTGTGGATCCTGTCCCCCCTAACTGGGCTGCCTTGTCTGGCCTCAGTGGGAGAGGATGTGCCTACTTCTGCAGTGACTTAATATGCCAGGGTGGGTTGGCACTCAAGGGTGTCTCCCCTTCTTGGAGAAGGGGAGAGTGAGTGGGGGAGGGGCTATGTGAGGGGAGGTTTGGGAGGAGAGGAGCTGGGATCAGGATTTAAAGCGAATAATTAAATAAATTAAAGGGGAAAAAAAGATGGACTAATTCAGGGCTAACAAAGTTGGCCAACCCTTTGCAAGATTCCTATCCTAAGAGTCAACAATCCATTATGATGCACTGTGTGACTGTGAAACAGGGACTAAAAGCCCCAGAAGTGGCTTCTCTGTTTGGTCCATCTCTAGCAGCCACCTTGAGAGACTTCCGGGACTTCCTAGAGTTTACTTTTCTCTGACCGTTTTCAGCATACAATCCGGTCAAGACACTAAATGAAGAAGTCTGCTGCTTTATTCCACAGTGGGTGAAGGTCCCAACCTCACAGCAACTTTTCTATAAAGCATGTTGGCCAGCAACGTGAAGCTGGTGACCAGAGAGGTTTAGTAAAAGATAGCCGAGCTCCTGACATCTTGCCAGGAACTAAAGAACTCAGAAGGAATGGCTCCATGCCAGGAAAGGGAGCATGAACCACAGCTGGAAGCCGAAGAGAGGGAAGAAAGATTAATCAGTTCTTCAAAACCATCTGCTTCCCTTGGCCACGATGCTCAGATGCCTGGACCTGGGCTGGGTGCCGGGGAAGGGACACACTTTTTCTGTTCAGTGGAGGGGCAAAGGTTCACCTTGCAGAAGACTCGGTGCAAAAGAGCATGGTCACTTTGGTCAACAATGTCTGCACTGGTTATAGCGTGAGTCTACTTTCTTTTGAGTTATTACGTTCTTCTTTTGTTTCCCAAGCTAAAATCGTTCACCCGGACTAACCAGTTATACATAGGGAAATCAACAACAACAATGACAGAGTCCTGCTTTTTTTTTTTTTTTTTTTGGTTCTTTTTTTCGGAGCTGGGGACCGAACTCAGGGCCTTGCACTTCCTAGGTAAGCGCTCTACCACTGAGCTAAATCCCCAGCCCCCTGCTTTTAAAAATACAAATTTTAAGAAGGGTACCAGCCCTTCTTAAATAAACAAATAGAAATGGAGAAGGAAAAAATCAGATGCTAGAATATCTGTAGATGGGAGAAGAGAACAGCAGATGAAGGGTTAATTTAGGCAAGAAGAAGAAGAAGAAGAAGAAGAAGAAGAAGAAGAAGAAGAAGAAGAAGAAGAAGAAGAAGAAGAAGAAGAAGAAGAAGAAGAAGAAGAAGAAGAAGAAGAAGAAGAAGAAGAAGAAGAAAGAAGAAAAAGAAGGCGGCAGACTGCAGGGGATTTCAGGGTAGGGTGGGAGAGGACAAACAGGGACTTTCTTTGAGCTCTTGAACCCCAAGGAGTCAGGTAACTAGTCCCTGCCCACCTCTGCCTGAGCAGCAGGAGAGGTTTCTTGTTTCTGGAGAAACTGGGCTGCAAACTTGGGCCATAAGACTCAGCTTGGTGTGGTGACTCACACCTACTATCCCAGAGCTCAAGAGGCAGAGAGGAGGACACCTATGAGCTCAAGGACAGCTTGGGCTACATGAGTTTCAGGCAACCCTGGACTGCAGCGACAAACCCTGTGTTAAAGAGAAGGAAAGATCCTCTTGGTGCCATGCAAAGAGTGACTCAAGCTCAAGACCTTCAGTGCTGTAACCTGTGAGGCCCTCAGACCGGCCTCGCCCCTCCCACGCCAGGGATTTGAGAGAACGGAAGAGTCATCGTCAGAGATGGAGGAGTAAAATTGGTTCATTCCTTGATACTCTGCAAGTGAGCCTACAACTTGGGAAACTCTGCCCGCATGCACCCAGCTCACATTCACATTTTAGTTATAGCTGTACCGTGGGTGTACAGTCCTAGATCCGAGGCAGAAGTCATGAAGACATTTTCAGACGCATGGAACTTAACACAGTCAACTCCCATGTTTTCAAACTCTTAGAGCTTAAAGATGCAGAGAAGAAACCCAGCAAAGACAAAGGAGGTGTAAACGGTCTTAATTCCCCGTGACTGTGATAAAAACCCCTCTGCAAACACAATTTGAGGGAGAAGGCTTTATTTTAGCTTATTTAGTTCTAGAGAAGACATTATGGAAGAGAGGGCACGGCCTTGGGAACAAGGAGGCAGAGAGACTTGCAGGCTGCTCTCTTAGAGCTGTTTGCTCTGGAAGAAACAAACTTCCATTATACCACAAGACTCAGTAGCTTTAGGAGCAAGAGCCTGGCAACAGCCAGCTACCTCACTAATCACTGAGTGTGCTACTCAGGAAGCAGGGTGTGGAACCCAAGTCAAGAGGGCAGATACCATTGGTTACCGGTCAACACCAATTATAAGCCAGACTACCTCCCTGAAATCTAAAATCTAAACATCCCAAAAGTACAAAATAATGGATATATATATATATATATATATATATATATATATATATGTATGTATGTATATGAGAGAGAGAGAGAGAGAGAGAAAGAGAGAGAGGGAGAGAGAGAGAGAGAGAGAGAGAGAGAGAGAGAGAGAGAGAGAGAAAGTCAACTTGGAGCATGAAAGTATTTCTTCCTGGAAGTTAGATGTAACTGTAACAAAACCCTGAAGGGGTACGCAGAGATCTGGACTTAGGGTGTGTGTGTGTGTGTGTGTGTGTGTGTGTGTGTGTGTGTGTGTGTGTGGCTTTGGGCAGAGGGTTAGTTTGACATTATGAATAGTGGTGTCATATACCTATAATCCCAGCACCCAGGAGACTGAAGATAACAAATTCAAGGCCAGTCTGGACAACATAACAAAAAAATGAGTGAAATAAACACAAGTTAGATTTTGTTAGTAAAGACTGGTGGCCTTTAAGGAAACCCCTAGGAAAGCCCAAAGCAATCAAGTGAGGGAGATCCTACCAGAAAGTAGAGAATGGGAAGCTCTTGCTACATAGTAGTAAAAGGTTTAGAAATGGTAGTGGCTTTCATAAATGCAAACTAGGAATGCCGTGGAAATACCTTGCATGGAAATGGAATCTATGAGGTAATCTAACTCGGGAAACATGTGGTAATCTGACTCAGGAGCCATGTGTTAATCCTACTCAGGAGTCATGTGGTAATCTAACTTGGGAGTAGGTAATCACTGAAGGAAACACTGTTAAAAGTAGATAAGACAGAGTGAGTGGAAATTTTCTAACACTTTTATATGAAAAATGCTTTCGAAAACTAAGATGTGACTCCCAGGCAAAGAACAGACCCATGCTGTGTAAGCAAAGCAATGACATAAAGATGAAGCCAAAGGGTGGTTAAAAACAAAACAAAACAAAACCAAAACAAACAAACAAAACAGAAACAACCAAGGCTTAGGCTGGGCAAGTGCTTTAAGCCCCCCAGAGCTTCAGAGACAGCAGGATTGCCCCAAGTTCTGGGCCAGCCTGGCTACAATGTAAGACTCCTTAAAGACTGAAAACCAAAACACTTGTAAGGACACTGTCCCATTGCCTTCTCAGCAGAAACCCAGGCAAAGAACAGATCACCTCAGAGACTTCTGGGTATCGATTTGCTCTGATGGCACGGATCCCAGTCAGGTTTACAGGAGGCATATAAAGGTTTTATATTGGCAAAATGATTTCCATGTCGTACCACAAGCAATAGACACAGAAGGAGTTAGAAATGGGGTTTTGGGTTTTCAAGCTTCGGCCTGAAGAAGATAGGCTGAGAAAATGCCAAGGCTGCAAACACAGCCCACCTTTCCTAGAAATGGAGAATGACTCCGAGGATAAACACACTCAGAGAGCACAGCCAGGAGCCAAGGAGCCTTCTTAAAAATATCAACTGTGTCTTAGTGAATTAAAACAAATACAAATACTTGTCCCCCCCCCCTTTTCTTCTCTACACCCCCACCCCCCAGTGTCTGTGAGTGTACATGTCTGGGTGTCTATGCACACACCACAGTCTACGGGTCGAGGATAAACCGTAGAAGTCAGTTCTTTCTATCCATCGCACGGGTCCGAAGAATTGAACTCGGGTCGTCAAGATTGACAGCAAGCTCTTCTAATTGCAGAGCCATCTCACCAGCCCATGTCCTGCTAAATCTAATAGTTACAATGAATGAACCACTGGTTCCAATGCCTCTCACCCCTCTCCTTCCTGATAGGAGAATTTCTAGCATATATGCTTGCTCCACCAATGCATGCTGGGTATGTGGGCCACAGACAAGTTTTCTCTTTACTTTGCAGGTCTTTGTCTTGAGAGGGACTGTATTAGAAGATTTTCTTCAAGAATCTTGGCTGCCAAGAGCTGTCTTTGCTTGTACCTGGTTTAGACAGTGATTGTAAACTTTGAGCTGATACTCCGTGACAAGAGCTTTCTGGAACCCTTCATAAGATGGTGAGTGAATATGTGTGGGAAAGATAACAACTGCTCAGCGTGGTTTTTCCCACATGGTGTCAGATACTTGGTCTCCAGGGCAGCTGTGTGGGGAGTTGGATGTACCAACATCATAGAAGACCATGAGAAGGCATTAAGGTACCTCTCGTGAGTTTGTTCTCCCAAGAACATGTCTTGATTAATGAGTGAGCCTGGACTGGAATGTGGCTTAGCTGGTAACATGCTTGCTGTATATGTGTGAGGACCTGAGTTCCAACCCTGGTACCCATGGGAAAGCTGAATGCAATAGGAGATACCCCTAATAATCCCAGCCCTGGGAAGGTAGAAGCCGGGGTGGGAGCTTCCTGGACAGCCAGTCTAGCCAAATTAGATACCCTGTCTCCAAATAATAGTATTAGGGCTGGAGAGATGGCTCAGCAGTTCAGAGCACTGACTGCTCTTCCAGAGGTCCTGAGTTCAATTCCCAGCAACCACACGGTGGCTCAAAACCCTCTGCAATGGAATCCAATGCTCTCATCTCATGTGTCTGAAGACAGCTACACTGTACTCACATATATGAAAGAAACAAATAATTCTTTGAAAATAATCGTAATTGAGCTGGAGAAATGGTTCAGTGGTTAAGAGCACTGACTGCTCTTCCAGGGGTCCTGAGTTCAGTTCCCAGCAACCACATGGTGACTCACAACCATCTATAATGGGATCTGATGCCCTCTTCTGGTGTGTCTGAAGACAGTTGTAGTGTACTCATATATATAAAATATATAAATCTTTAAAAGTAACAACAACAATAATGATAATAGTATGGGAATGATTGAACAGGATGCCTGCCAGTGACCCATGGTCTCTGTAAATGCATCCATGCACTTGCTTGCACACACACACACACACACACACACGTATGCACACTTGCATATGCACTCTCATGAACACACACTGAACTCTGATTATAAATCAAGTTCAAGGCTGGCTTGAGCCAAATAGGGAAACTCAAAATGCAGAATATGAAATGAGAAGATGCCCTACATTGCCTGCCTATCTCCCCATAGCCAATGCTCCCATCCTATGATGTCATCTTTCATGAAGCCTACCCTAGAGACAAGCACAAGCTAGCACCATGCTCTCGGACCTCCAGAAATGAACCTCTCTTATTTATAAACTATTCAGCCTCTACTATTTCACTACGGTAAAGTAAAATATAATTAACTTCTACAGGTTGATATTCTGACCCATGCCTCATGAGAAACCTTAAGCCGGAAACACCTAGTGAGAGCAATTCACATAGAAAGACACACGAATCATGAGATATAAATATTAATTATCATTTTAAGTTGCTAACTTTTGGTAAAGATTAGTTTGAAGCAAAAGATGAATCACGGCAGTTGACTCAGCAGTGAGCCACATTTGATGCACTGACGATAACGTTAGAAAGAGTCATTGCAGGGGGAGGGCAAGCAAATGGCGGATGAGAGCTAATAATTACCACCCTAGCAAGTCAATAGGCACCACCTGACATTCAAACACCACCAAACAGCAGAAGGCCAAGTGTGGCGGCTCACATGAGCCCACAGAGGTTGAAGCAGAAGGATTGCTGTGAGTTTGAGGGCAGCCTGGGTAAGACCCTAACTCCAAATAAAGAAAAAAAAAACAAGAAAATTCTCTTGTATAGAGAAAATGGAGGAAAATTACCTAAAGTAATTAAAAGGCTTCACTTCCAGAAAAAAAATTCTTAAGATGGAAAAGGGTAGTTAAAAGACCTGATACCACCCCAAAAGTGAACGTTTTAATGGTGTGTGGTTGTTTTACATATTTATCATTTAAGAAAAATAGAGGGGCTGGGGATCTAGCTCAGTGGTAGAGCGCTTACCTAGGAAGCGCAAGGCCCTGGGTTCGGTCCCCAGCTCCGAAAAAAAGAACCAAAAAAAAAAAAAAAAAAAAAAAGAAAAATAGATTAATTTTTTTATCTGAATGGCTTGGAGATGCTGGGTTTGAGGTAGCTGAGAAAATTCACTCACTTCAAACATGGAGGCTTAAAAATGAAAGCTTTATCTTCTGAGTGCTGAGGGAGGTGGCCAGTTGGGGATCTGAACCTCACCCGTGAAGGGAGACTGTACATTTTTATAGGACGTTGTCTTAATTACGGTTTTATTGCTCTAAGAGACACCAGAACCAAGGCAACTCTTATAAAGGCAAACGTTTAATTGGGGCTGGCTTATAGGTTCAGAGGTTCAGTCCATTATCATCAAGGTGAGAACATGGCAGCATCCAGGCAGACATGGTGCAGGAGGATCTAACAGTTCTGCATTTTGATCCAAAGTCAGAAGAGGACTGTCTATTCTGCAGGCAGCCAGGAGGAGGGTCTCTTCCCCACTGGGGAGAAACTTCAAAGCCCATTGATGTGCTTCCTCCAACAAGGCCACACCTACTCTAACAAGGCCACACCCACTCCAACAAAGCCAGACCTACTCCCACAAGGACACACCCACTCCAAGGACACACCTACTCTAACAAGGCCACACCCACTCCAACAAAGCCACACCTACTCCCACAAGGCCACACCCACTCCAAGGCCATACCTACTCTAACAAGGCCACACCTACCCTCACTAGGCCACTCCTACTCCAACAAGGCCACACCTACTCCAACGAGGCCACACTTCCCAATGCTGCCACTTCCCATGGACCAAGCACACTCATCACAGATGGGAACCCAAAGCAAGGGCATGGGGTGGGCTGCTGCACTGACAGTCATATTTTGACACAGAGGTTAAACAAGGAAGTTAACATCAGTGACTGGGCCTTATCTGGACACCTTGTTACAGGGTCCTTGGGTCAGCTCTTACAGCCAGGTCCCCTCCTGGACTCTGGCCGGGAATCTAGGGTGATAAGGGAACAAAGGAGCAGGCAGGCTGCACGAAGTCAATTAAGTCACGCGTTTATGACGTGTGAGCCTTGGTTTAGATAACAGATAACAGCGTCTTCCCTCTTTACATCCTGTACTGGTTAACAGACAAACACGAACATCTGAAGAAGCAGGACGGGAGTTAGGCTTTGGGGCCTGGGGACCTGAACTCAGTTTTGATGTTTCCTGCAAGGCGGAACTTGTTCCTGAGATGACTGAACTCAGGAAGCCACCTCTGACCCGGAGAGACGCTGGTGGGGACACAAGCTCTGGAAAACTGTAGGGACACTACTGTAAAGAAAACATGCATGTGGGAGTCAAACAGGAAGTACTTTCTAAGCCTGGGGTGGTGAGATTTCAGGTCCGCAGGCAGGGGCGTGGCTCTGGGCTGTGTGTTTCTGAGCACACCTAGAGGAGGAGCCTGCTATAACCTCTCTCTCTCTCTCTCTCTCTCTCTCTCTCTCTCTCTCTCTCTCTCTCTCTCTCTCTCTCTCTCTCAGAACTGTGGGGGACTTAGGACTACTGTAGAGTCAAAAGCCCACCCCATTCCATCCCATCCACCACCACCCCCGGGGCAGGAGGCTCTAGCATGGCCGGCCTACAGCCTGCTCTTATTTTTTTCCTGGTCAGGTAGTGCTTCTTCACAGAGTGAAACAAGATGGGAGACGCGTGAGGCACTGTAAGCCTACAGTCGCCTTTTCCGAAACCACCTTAGCAATTTAGTACTCTTCCTTCTCCTTCTCACTGGTGAGAATCATGTGGAAATGTTACAGGCCGGGTCCCTATGCCTTCCCCAGCCAAATGAGACTCGCATAATGACGTCTAAGAGAAGACTGATATAAGAAGGCGTTAATGCCCAAGCTGTCTTAAGGTGACACGATATGCACCTTCCTGTTTTCCTCACCTTCTACACTGCTCCGGATACCTCAGACACCTAGCTTTGCCCGCTCTGGTTCCCTTCTGCTGCATCTCCAGGGTAACAAGGGCAGAAGAAATGTACATTTACATGGATGCTCCCATTCCCTGAACAAATAATGCTTTATATACCCATAAGCTCTTTCATTCATGCACTTGACTACTTTTGATGCAACATAAAGTTAGGAACCAGGAACATGCCAGTGCTTTCTTGTCCTTGGAAAGTCTTCCTACTTCAAGAGGAAACCCTAAGACAATGCCAACTGGATATAGTACGTGGACCAAGTACGTGTGGGTGTCCCTGCAGGCAGGTGGGTAGGAAGACATCGTCTTCTCTGTGATTCCTGCTGAGGTAGGACGGTGCTGAGTTTTTTTGTTTTTTGTTTTTTGGGTTTTTTTGGTTCTTTTTTTCGGAGCTGGGGACCGAACCCAGGGCCTTGCGCTTCCTAGGTAAGCGCTCTACCACTGAGCTAAATCCCCAGCCCCCCTGAAACTTTTTTGAAATCTGAAGCATCAGGCTACCTTTTCCAGCTCTGTAGCAGATGTTAGTGTTGCTAGGTAACAGTAGATGTCTGATGCTGCCTGAAAGAAATACTTCCATGCAAAGCTGGGCAGGATTCAGTAGGACGCTCTAACCACTTCCTTTCCTACCAGCGTCTCTCCGGTTAGGTGATGGCTTCCTGAGTTCAGCCATCTCAGGATCAAGTTCCGCCTTGCAGGCAGCATCAAAACTGAGTTCAGGTCCCCAGGCCCCAAACTCCCATCCTGCTTCTTCAGATGTTCGTGTTTGTCTGTTAACCAGTACAGGATGTAAAGAGGGAAGACGCTGTTATCCGTTATCTAAACCAAGGCTCACACGTCATAAACGCGCCGCCTGTCGTGACTTAATTGACTTCGTGCAGCCTGCCTGCTCCTTTGTTCCCTTATCACCCTAGATTCTGGGCCAGAGTCCAGGAGGGGACCTGGCTGTAAAAACTGACCGAAGGACCCTGTAACAAGGTGTACCAGATAAGGCCCAGTCACTGATGTTAACTTCCTTGTTTAGCCTCTTGTGTCAAAATATGACTCAGTGCAGCAGCCCACCCCATGCCCTTGCTTTGGGTTCCCATCTGTGATGAGTGTGCTTGGTCCATGGGAAGTGGCAGCATTGGGAAGTGTGGCCTTGTTGGAGTAGGTGTGGCCTTGTTGGAGTAGGAGTGGCCTAGTGAGGGTAGGTGTGGCCTTGTTGGAGTAGGTGTGGCCTTGTTGGAGTGGGTGTGGCCTTGTTGGAGTGGGTGTGGCCTTGTTGGAGTGGGTGTGGCCTTGTTGGAGTGGGTGTGGCCTTGTTGGAGTGGGTGTGGCCTTGTTGAAGGAAGTGCATCATTGTGGGGACAGCTTTGAAGTTTCTCCCAGAGGATCCCACAAATGAGTATTTCCATATGGTGTGAGGTGCCAGCCTTTTGTTTTCCAAATTCATCCCTGAAACTGGGCTGAAGAGCAGAGAGAAGCCAAGGGCAGGAGGGCTGAGCCTGAGCTCTGCGGGAAGGTACAAGGAGCTGGAATCCCATCAGTCAGCCTGCACCTGCTCCAGCACATGGTTTGCGTGGTTTGCATTTTCACGAAGGGGAAGCCTTGCGCTCTGTGCTGGGGGAAATCTCATTATGCCTCCATGTGCAGAGCCTCGTGCACAGAAGAGGACTGTGAGCTGCTTTCAGGGAAGGCGAACGTCTCCATATTGTTCGCTCCATCTGTGCCTAGCTCCTCATTTTGGAGGCTCTGAGGGAGGCTTGATATAAGATCTAAAATCCTGAGCACCACCCTAGTGCTATTCGTTGTGGGGACAATGAAGCAAACACAGATTTCTCAGTATTTAAAATTAATAAAGAATCATTGGGAGCCTCGAGCTAGTGAATGCTGTCAAAGGGAGTGCTTTTTGCTGTGTTCCCTCCACCCATGCTACCCAATAACGCAGCCTGCAGAAACTATGCTTCAGTGAATGTTCTTATGTGTAGAAAACAAAATGATGTCTGGGATGAAAATAGATAGTTTAGTTATTGACTCTGAATTTGCGAAGTAGTCTCAAGCGCTAACTGGGTTCTGGGATTCAGCCATTGTTACTGAGGCTTGGGAAATGCTTTATCCTCTGATTTTCTGGCTGATGTGGGAAAAAGATGGAAGGACCAATAGGAAAGGGGGAAGAGATGGAGAGACAGATGGAAAATGAGAAAGACATTGTTGTTGGCACCAAGCATAGACCTGGGAGGAAGGCGACCTGAAATAAGCCACTGATCACTTTACAGCATGGGCTGGGCTCATTCTAGACTTTTAGTTTATTTCTTGTGCTTTAAGAGCTCTGTCTTTAAATGGGGCAGAAGAAATGTATAGTTACATGGACGGTCTCATGCTCTGAGCTAATAATAGTTTAATATGCCCATAAGCTCTTACAGGGGACTTGGTTCATTCAACAAACACTAGTGGCCAGGAATACTAAATGGTTATTAAGATGCACGCTGAGGATAATTTCAGAAGAAAAAAAAAACACATAGCACTTCTGATCATCTAGGACTCCCAAGTTCATTAGAGTATTCAAATACAGCCTGGTCACCTGGTGGGATTTTTGTAGGGGAAATGTAAATGCAAATTAGTTATCTAGTAATGGTCAGGGGGACCCGAATGTCAGTGTAACTTGGGGTCCGATTTCAGCTACATTGCTCAACATCTCGAAAGCCTTGGACCATTTCTTCTGCTTACTTGGTAGTGAAATGAGGGAAGTGTGTGCATATGTGCATGAGTGCGTGCATTCGTGCATGTGTGTGTATGTGTGTGTGTGCATGTGTGTGCATGTGTGTCTGTGTTCGTGCGTGTGTATGTTTGTGTGTGTGTTTGTGTGTTTGTGTGTGTCTGCATGTGTGTCTGTGTTCGTGTGTGTATGTTTGTGTGTGTGTTTGTGTCTGTGTGTTTGTGTGTGTGTGCATGTGTGTGCATGTGTCTGTGTTTGTGTGTCTGTGTGTTTGTGTGTGTGCATGTGTGTCTGTGTTCGTGTGTCTGTGTGTTTGTGTGTGTGAATGTGTGTCTGTGTTCGTGTGTCTGTGCGTTTGTGTGTGTTTGTGTATGTGTGTTTGTGTGTGTGCATTGTGTGCATGTGTGTGCATTGTGTGCATGTGTGTGTGCATGTGTGTGTGCATTGTGTGCATGTGTGTGTGCATGTGTGTCTGTTCATGTGTGTGTTTGTGTGTGTGTTTGTGTATGTGTTTGTGTGTGTGCATGTGTGTGTTTGTGTATGTGCATGTGTGTGTGTTTGTATGTGTGTGTTTGTATGTGTGTGTTTGTATGTGTGTGTTTGTGTGTGTGTGTGTGTGTGTGTGTGTGTGTGGTATATGTCAGGGTCTTTCTGAAATCTCTCTCCACATTTATTGTTTGAGACAGGATCTCCCATTGAGGCTCATTGATGCAGCTAGGATGGCAGGAACTGAGCTTCAGGTCCCTTACTCCACACTGGTGGCACTGGGGTTACAGGGGTTTGCTGCCATGCCAGGACTCTTAATGCACATTCAGATACATTATTAACTGGGCCATCTCTGCAGTCCCCAACTTCTCTTATTCTTCCAGCACCATCTTCCTCCTCCTCCTCTTCCTCCTCACTATGGAACCCTGGCTGGCCTCGAACTTGCTGTGTAGAACAGGCTGGCCTCAAACTCATAGAGATGCACCTGCTTTCAGCAGCTTAGTGCTGGGATTAAAGGTGAACACTAACACATCTGGCAACATTTACCTCTGTAAGCCACAGTTTCTTTATCTGCAAGACTGGTATGAATAACGTTGAGGTTGCCAGATTTTTCTGTGAGCCAATAAGATAGTCCATATAAACTGTTTCCCAGTGACTCAAAATAAGTATTCAATAGCTAATTCTTATAGTCATCTTGAAAACAACTTCAATTCTAAAATTTGACTTTAGCCCACTTTTTCTTTCCATCCAAAGTTTAAAGAAAAGTGTTCCACGGAAGAAAGAGACAAGAGCCTGAAGCCGTGTAAGCTTTGGGGAGAGCCCTGTTTGGCGCCATGTGCCTGAATTGCCTTGACAATTACTGCTCACTCATTCAAGCCATGAAGTACATAAATATGCAAAGCCAAAGCTTCCAGATGTTGGTAGCTTTTCTTCTTCTTAGTTGATTAGGCAAAGGTGTAAATTAACAAGCAAGGAGATTATCTTGTAATAGTCTCTGTCTCAACTCTTCCCTCCCAGGTCTGGGGCCTCCGACAAGCGTTTAATCAGCGCATCCCCCAGAGAACAGATGTTGTTTCTTTCTAATATATAGGGAAATAAGATTTGCTTGAAAGGTAGTCAGAACGATTCATTGTGGTCCGTGTATTCAAACAGATTGAGAACCATCACAAATCAGTCAGAAACCTTATCAGGCAGGATGTATCGATGACGACGAGCACTTTTACAGCTGGGAAGATGGCATACTCGATGCATTATCGTGAGGACCTGAGTTCAAATCCACAGCACCTGGAGGGCAGAGATAGGCAGAACCGGAAGCTTTCTTGCCAGCCAGCTTAGCCTAAACAAAGACTCTCAAAGGAATAGGCAGGGACAGGGGATACCTTGCATCCTCCTCTGTTCACAGCAAACACACACACACACAGAGAGAGAGAGAGAGAGAGAGAGAGAGAGAGAGAGAGAGAGAGAGAGAGAGAGAGAGAAAGGCACTTTTGCGAGTACTTTAGCTAAACACAAGTCATAAACCATTGTTACAGGAAAGCATCACCTTCCCTTAAATTATTAACTAAAAACTGCTTTTCCCATAAACGTTCCCAGAAAGAACTTCTTCCCTGATCTAACCGCAGATATTTTCAAAGTAACTAGTTCAGGGCATTCTTAAGATGTGCATGCACCTTCCCTGATGATACATCTCTGTGTGGCTACTCTGCTTCCACCCACAGATTTGGAACCGTCCTCTTCATCTGTATCCCTCGCCTTCCCAGTCGTCTTCACAGAGCAAGTCGATGCTGAGACAAGTAAGATACTTCACAGAAAATTCCCCGAAACATTTTGCCGTTCTCCAAACAGATTGCTTTATGAGCACACTTTACCCACGCACATAAAACAGCAAGACAAATTTCCCTTCGAAAGAAAATAGGTCGCACACATCTTTAACTTTTGCTTTTCAATTAGAGTAAGCAATAGCATTTCTCCAAACGGCAAGACAAATGGCCCAGCATGGTGTTTATTCCTTTTTGATCACCAGCTAGCAACAAAGATATAGATGATCAGCCAGTCAACGTGAACCAACTCCTCCTTGCCCTGGACTCGGGTTAGGGGCAAAGGGTAGGAAGACCAATCTCCGCCCAGTAATCTTAGAGCTGGGAGGGGAGAGTAGATGCCATCTGAGCTAGTCTTGGAGATGGCAGAGACATGACGTGACCTTCCAAGCAGTAGAGCATCCTGTTCCAAGAGTCAAAGGTGCAAATTTGTCTGAATGGGCTCAGGAATGGAGCTGGAGCACCTATCAAGAGGACAACTGCCATGCCTTGAGCGAAAGTGTGGGGTAAAGAATAAATTATTTTGTTCCCTTGGCTCAGTCCTTAGTCGTACACCAGGAGCCAGCCATTCAAGCCTGTGTTTCCTTGCCCCTCAGCACTTGATGCTGACTCTGGTCACCACCCATTTAGCTGGTTGGGGGGATAGGGGGAAGCTGGGACAGAAAAGTCAGATCCTGTCCAGAGGTTTCCCTGCTCATGTGGGCCATAGAAACAAAACACCTGGAGAACAGCACGTGACCTACAGATTATTGTGTGGCCCCCAGCAACTGACCTTGCCCTCTTTGCCTGGTTTCTGACCTATAAAAGAAAGACAGAAGATGCCAGATACCAGCTCCAGGAGGGGTCTTCGAGGGTTTAATGCAATGATGCTTGTAATGGTTTTCCTTGGTGGGGTGGTGGAATGAAGTCAGTGCCTCGTACATGCTATGAAATCCCTCTACTGCTAAGCAGCCTCCCATGCCATGATGTTAGATAAACGCATGCCAGACAGAGGGTCTGTGTTCAAGGCACTCTCTTTCTGCTTAAAATGGAAACACTAACTTTACTGATAGTTTAGAATTATAAGAGTCTCTCTCACACACACATATACACACACATGCACACATACACACTCATGTTCACACACATACACACCCATGCACTCACACCCACACCCACTCGTGCATGCACACACCCTCATGTGCACACACACACCCATGCATACACACTGGCACACATGCCATACACACTCATACACACACACTCATGAACACACTCTCTTGCACACACTCATGCACACATTCACCATTAAAGTCTAAAGTTGCAAAATTTTTTACCTTATATTATTTACTTCCCCAAATTCTTCATTTTCTTTTAAAACAAGTTATCTTAGCTATACTCTTGTTTGCCTTAGCCATTAAGGAAGCTCAGAAGCTCATGATAGCTGTTGTTTCCAGACCAATGAAGAGAGTCTGTGTCTCCTTGCTTGCACTCATCCCCACCATTATTCTACTGTATCTGTCATCTGCTAAAAGCAGAGATTATCCCGGAACTATGGAACTTTGTGTAATCTTGTAGCATACAGAAACTTTGGATAAGAAAAATTGACTTAGCCAGGCACTGGCGGCACAGACCTTTAATCC
This sequence comes from Rattus norvegicus, assembly GCF_021556685.1. NCBI lineage: Eukaryota > Metazoa > Chordata > Mammalia > Rodentia > Muridae > Rattus > Rattus norvegicus. The sequence continues at coordinate 65,216,409 of NC_141549.1, forward strand.
CAACACTAGGGGAGCAGAGGCAGGAGGATCTCTGAGTTTGAGGCCAGCCTGATCCTCAGAGTAAGTTCCAGGTCAGTCAGAGCTACATAGAGAAACCATGTTTCAAAAGACCAAAACCAAAACAAACAAACAAACAAACAAAACCTTGATTTGAGTGTCTCTTCCACCTTGCCCCACAGGTACTCTGCATCCTTGGGTTGTAGATGCTTTAGAAAGTGAACATTCCCTTGTTTGTTTGTTTGTTTGTTTGTTTGTCTGTCTGCTTGATTGATTGATTGATTGATTGATTGATTGATTGATTTTGATTGATTTTCTTGAGATAGGGTTTTACCACAAAGCCCTGACTGGCCTGGACTTCACAGAGATCCTCCTGCCTCTGCCTCTCAAGTGCTGGAATTTAAGTTGTAGGCCAGTACAGCAGGCTAAACATTTCTAGATTCCACACCACCCTTTCTCACAAGCTGGATCCTCTTGCTAGAGCACACTGAATATAACTGAGCAGTGTAAATAGTCAAAACAGGAGATTTAGCATGCTCCACTAATCTGTGCGATTAAAGTGATAATTAAAAATACAACTTTCAAAGGAGGCAGCACCAACCATTTCATCCTCAGACTCATTTGTGCCCCATCCTATAGGCAATCAAGTCTTGAGATTATACCTTTCCGTCATGTCCTCTACGTTCCAAGACCCAGTGTGTTGCTGCACAGATGCCAATGCTTGGTCTTGTGTCTTCTTGTCCCCTCCTCACCACCTATGGTTTTCCCGTGTGAATTCTCCTCATCCCAGTCCTCTATAGCTCGGAGCTTTATCATCGCTTTATATGCAGCTTTAAGTCCTCCAAGCAAATAGACTCTCCTCTTCTTCCTGAGATACCACCCACGCCTACCCAAAGGATCATTAGTGTATCTTACATGCTGCTCCACAAATGAAAATCTGAATGTTTACCTTGCAAAGCTTGTCTTCCGTTCTTCCAATTTTATCCTAAAGTCCTAATAGAGCACTCCTACCTGAGTCTCCAAGTCCTCACTCTGCTTTTATTACAGTGATAATATGGCACTAGCTACTATTTATTGGGACATTTGGACAATGTTATGTCGGTAGCTGAAATAAACACTTCACAGACACCTACCTTCGGAATATTAATGAGCCCCGTGAGAGAGGCACGATTATCATTCTCACTGAACAAATGAAAGCACTGGTGTTTCAAGGTCACGTCATTTACCTAAGATCATGGAGCGTCGGGTCTTAGAACAAGAATTAAAACTCCCTCTTAAAATGGCAGCCGTACAATTAATGCATAGACTCTAGCATCCTGTCTGAAGAAGCTACAGAACGCCAATCTGAATCCTCCTATGGGGTAGCCTAATTATGATCCCCAATTCCCCTGCCTCTCTCTCTCTCCATCACCTGACCATGCAGTGATTCAGCACATTCTTTCTGAGCCCCAACTTTCAAGTCAGCTCTCCAACCTGCACTGGCCAATGGAATGTGGGCAAGAGTGATAGGTTTATATCTTATAGTCATTTCTCAAGGATACTGTAAGAAAAGAATACAGAATTAGTTGCTTAAAGCAACACACACACACACACACACACAGATTGACTCTCTCTCTCTCTCTCTCTCTCTCTCTCTCTCTCTCTCTCTCTCCCTCTCTCTCTCTTGTTCTGGAGGCCCAAACTCAGGGGATCTGGTCCAGATTTCTTCCCTCTTTACGATGTTTACCAGCAAAGCTTGGCAGTTTTGGGTTATGTCAACAAATCTCCAGTCTCTGCCTTCACTGACATGATATTCTTCCTGGCCATCGGTGCCCAAGTCTCTTTCCTTTTGTGAGACATTGGACAAGGGCCCACATTAATCCATTATGACGTCACCCTAATGGGATTCCATCCTAAAAGATTGTATTTCCAAATGAGGTCACATTCACTGGTCAAACGCGGGGCAGAGACTCCGACTTCAATCTATCTTTGTAGAGGACGATTCTGCCCACAACAGCTCTTCAGAAGCATTTGCCTTTGCCCCTTGGCCTCCTGCACTTATACCATCTCCAGGAAGAGTTACCCATGGGACTTTGCTATCCTTTACCTCAGGCTCAAGAACAAATAGTTTCTGGAACAGCAGCCTCCTCTCGCCCCTACCCTTACCATCCCCTCTGAGCCTGATCTGAAGGCGCCCGCGCTAGACTCAATCAGCCCGTTCATACCATCTGATCCACGGGCCATGAGGACACTGCTCTACCACTCACCCTTTAGAGGTCGTTTACTAAGCAGCCTGTATTCGCAGTATCTGGTTCCTGCAATTAGTCATATTAAAACTAATTTAAAAGCCACAATGTGAGGGAAACGTCTTTCAAAAGGGTAACAAAAGCCATAAAATAAATATCTCCTTAAAATGCCCTTCAGTATACCTCGATCATGTGACTGTCAACTTTATGTTATAGAAGTCATTTTTTTCTTTGCGCAGGTACAAGTGTGTGTGTGGTATTGTGTGTGTGCATGTGCATTCTAGTGAGTAAATATGTGTGTTCACATCAATATGGAGGCCGAAGGTCAAACCACTGACTTCCTTGATAGCTCTCCACCTTACCCTTGGAGACAGAGCCTATCATTGAAACCAGAGCTCACCAGTTGACTAACCTGGCCGGCCACAGAGCTTGGTGGATCTGCCTGACTGCTTCCTATGCTACAGTTGCAGCCACACACAAGCACAGCTGACATTTTGCATAGGTTCTGAGGATCCCAACTCTGGTATCATGTTTTCTCTGTAGGTGTTGTATTGATGGAACAAAAGAAACAACAGTAAGGCTGGGACAATGGCTCAATTAGTAAAATGCCAGCATGCCAGCAATCGTGAAGACCTGAGTTCAGATCCCCAGGGCATGTGTAAAACAGTAATCATGGCAGGCACCCACCTGTAACAGTGAACATATCTAGAAAAATGAAGGTAGGCAAAAATTACTTATTGGCTCAAATAAAATGACAGATTGTTTAAAAACCCATAAAAATATAAGGCAGAAGCCATGGAATAAAACACACAAAGTTGAAAAGAACAGGAATGTAGCCAACTGGAGGGGGGCCCCTCAGATTAAACAAACCGAGTTTCAGAGATGCGAATGACTTAACCAAGGATAGATGGCTAGTAGAAATGTACACTATTATTATTAATAGACTCCACTTTAAAGCAGATTTCTCCAGAGAAGACTTATAAGAAGTGATTTGAGTGCACTTTTAAAAACTCTTCTAGTTCTGCTTAACATTACAGATCAGAAGATAGACGAACTTGGTATATGGTGTTGCCACTTAATGGAATTCAGGGAAAATTGGAGATAAATTAAATTTAACAAAGTGCAGGAAAAAGTTTATAGAGTTGGAACATTTAGAACCAGAACCCAGTCATATGCGTAAGTTATGCTTATGGCCAGAGGAAAGGAAGAAGAACCATACAGAAGTAATCTGATTGGCTGGGGTCAGTCTTTTGCCATATATGAGCACAGTGTAATTAGGTACTTGCCTTATATGAACATGGTCTGATCAGTCAGTCGTCTCTGATTGGCTAAAACCCAACTGCTGAGATTGAGAACGTGTAGTAACCTTAGTTAGCCTACTAAGTTAGGCTGTCATTCACTACACGGAGGAAGCAGCTTTAGCCCAAATGGTATCATCAGTAAAAAGGAAAGATATCTACTTAACAAGAGCTAGTGCCTTTGAGGGAACTTATTTAACCTCTCTATGTCTCATTTCTTCATCTGTGATATAAAGGTAATAATAGTGACAAATTTCAAAGAATTGTTATAATGGTTAGAGGAACTACTGGGATGCTCGGAACAGAGTTGTGACAGTTGATTTAGCTTGCCAACTTGATTGGATTAATAAAAGCCTAGGGCATTAATGGGGCACACTTTTGAGTTTGTCTGAGAGAACATTCTGAGAGAAGAATAGCTAACAGGGAAGTATTCGCCCTGCAGGTGGGCATCATCACCTCATGGCCTGGAGTCTTGCCTCATCGAATAAAATGGGGGAAAGGAGAAAGCCAATAGGAAGCCAGCATTTCTTTCCATCTGCTTCTGGTCAGCTGAGATGGGAGCCTGCAGCTGCCACATGCCCTTGTCACCCCGTGATCACCTACTGCCGCGGCTCTGCTGACTCACCGTATCCCTCAGACTGCAAGCCAAAATATACCTCTCCTCCCATAACCTGCTTCCTGTCAAGTATTTAGTCACAACGAGAGCAGTAATTAATCCAAGGGTCTAGTATATGACAAGTTCTCAGTGAGGGACTATGGGGGAGGAGGGTTACGCTATTTGTAAGGGAGGTGTCTAGGGCAGAGATGAGTTGGGGAAAACAAGACATATTAGGATAAAGAAGCATCATCCAAAGCAGTTAATGTTTCTCTCTTTACAGATCAAACCTGAGCTGCTCCCTTCAGACTTCTTCCTGTTCACAGAGGTGTCAGCTCACATCCTGGGCTCTTAAAATACATCTGAATGCTGGTGCAGAGAAGAACTTCAGCAGGGCTCTTGGCAACTCAGAGGCAACAGCAATGTACTCCTGGTTTAGATTAGTTGGTGAGGCAGCCCTTGTCCTGAAATAAACATTATCGACCACCCTCATTGCTAATTCATCATCCTCCTCTGCCCAGCTGGACCTGGCTTGAAGGGTGACAAGCAAAGCTTCAGGTGGAGATGGTGGGCTATTTGGTTTGTGTGATCAACAGAGGTCTCCAACCTCAGCGGAATGTGACAGCCACTGATGACTTCGAAGACAGGTTGGGGTCACTCAGAGAAGATTGTCCCAGCCTTACTTGGTAGCAACGTTGGAAGCAAGACCATACAATGGGAGAACTGGGCTGTAGCTAATCAATGGAATCGACCCAGCTAAAGAAATAACACGTCCAGCACAATAAATGTGGTCAACACAGGATAGAGCAGTGTCCACAGGGACGAGGGAATCATGAGCGCCGGGCTCTGTTCATCAACAGCGACCGAGCTGTGCAATCGGAGAGCACTGATCCCTCCAGGTGTTGCACTTTGGTGGGGGACGAAACGTCGCCTTCATTTAACATTGCAGTCAGGCAGCCAGCCAGCTGCCTCTGCTTGCTCTCATTCCAGCTCACCCGGCTGTCTTCTGATGATAATTTGACTTCCCACCTAAATCTCACCACAGGGAGAGAGTGTGCTCCAGGCAGAAGGTGTGTCTGATCTCGGGGGCTGACTTTGCTTGTCGATATAAATTAATAAAAATGGCATTTTGATTTACACATCCCTCTCTTGTGAACTTGGTTAGCACGACAGAGGGCCCGATAAACTGATCTTACCTCGGTATGCTGACAAAACCAATTTTCCCTGTTTCTGAACCTGAAAGACTCCGGGCCAGACACTGGGCTATAGTTAAATCACCAAAGTAAATTCAGCTTTGAAGCATCTGGCAGCCAGGCAGCCTGCCTTCTATTTCCTATCAAACATCCCTCTCCTGGCCTTTATTTTTCAAGGTCAACACCATGTTCAGTGTCCACTCAGATTCTGTGGGAACAGACTTGGGAAACGGGGAACTTGTATGGATCCAAAGCTATCCAGCCAATGTTTTGACATTAGTAATCGTACCTAAGCAAAACAGAATTGTAAGGAGCACGAGATTCCAATGCTATCACGAACAGAAACATTTAGCCTGCAGCTCTAGAATCTGGAAGTCTGGAGGGCTGCATTTGCCATATCATAAGAGAGAGAGAGAGAGAGAGAGAGAGAGAGAGAGAGAGAGAGAGAGAGAGAGAGAGAGAGAGAGAGAGAGGAGAGAATCTATTCAACTTGGCTTCTATTCTTTAATGTCCTACTTCTTCATACCATTGCATTGAGAATTAAGTCCCCAACATATAAACTTTGAAAAGAGACATTCAAGTTAGATCAGCCTCTAATCAGAAATTTAAAGTTATTATTCATCTATAATGAGCTATTCTACATCTCTAGACAGTTCAAACTAGGTTACATAGTCATTAAACTCAATAGTACTGGCTGGGTGGCCCCTGTATCCAAGCTCCTCCTAGATGTCCAAAGAGCCCTCCGAGGGAATCATATGGGGCTTCTCCTGTGGTCTTTAAAAATTGTTAACTTCCTTATGAGGGCTTTCAAAAGAGTCTGGCCTCTGCCATCATGGTTATTTCTGGAGTCCATGGATTCTTCCTGTCCTTAGGAAATTTGCACTGTTATTCTTTGGTACCAAAAAGTCTGAGTTTCTCTCAAGACATGTGACGATTAATCTTGACTGCCAGCCTTATGAGGTTTAGAATGATTATGGAAACAGACAGTCATAGGGTAAAGTAACAGAGGCAAGAATACACACCCTAAATGTAGGCAGTACCTGATCCACGCCTGAGATCCTGGACTGAAGAGGAAGAGAGAGGGAGAGATGATGAACTACAAGCATTCACCACTTTCTGCTTCTCAACTGTGACAATGACCATCTGCTTCCTGTTCCTGCTGTCACAGCCTTCCAGCCAGGATGAACTTTATCCCCCAGAACTGCAAGCCAAAATAAACCTTTCCTGCTCCCTTGAGTTGCTTCTATTATGCATCCTGTTGTAACAAGACAAACGAATAGCACATTGTATTTGCAGCCCTAGAAACGCGTATTTACATTATAGACGAGATGTGTACTATAGTGACATCATCCTCCCAAGCCTGTATGGTCCTGCCTATGTTCAGAACATTATAAAATTCCTTAAAGAGAAAGCTCTTTCATTTTGGGCTTTAGCCCCTCTCTTAAAAAATGGGGGGGGGGGGAGGTGAGGGTCAACTCTAGAACTTAAAAACCTATTCTTAGACTTCTCACTGTCTCCTGTGTCTCCCTCTGGTCAGGAGAAGGCTCAGTCATTCAGAGGTTATTGCAGTCATTCATGTAAATATGTACCTGCATGGGGATATTGTATGCAGCACCTCAATTCAGACTCAAGGTTCAAACCCTTGTGCTACATGGTCACAGCTGGAGTCAGAGCTAGCACGGTAACAGACAGAAAAGGGAGTCAGCCCCTAGACATTTGGACAATCATAGGAGCAGAATTTATTCATAGCCAGCTGTGGTGCAGTCATATGTTTTGAGGCTTGGTTTGGTTGGTTTTGTACTATGTCAACACATAAACAACACTTCTGTTAGCAGAAACCAAACATTTAGAAACCAGAGCTGAATAGGGGGAAGAAATCAGTTTCTCTAAAAGCTTGCTAAGGAGTTCATACCATGGCTCAACAGGTAAAGGGATTTGTGGGCAAGCTGGACCACCTGAGACCAGACTTGGGTCAATCATCAAGCCCCCCATGTTGGAAAAAGAGGCCCTGAAAGTTGTCTTCTGACCCATACATGCAAACGCCATGTTATGTATGCACTCACACACACACACACACACACACACACACACACACACACACACACACACACCATTAAACAAATAAATAAATAAACCTAAAAATTTTAAAGAACTCCTCTAAAAGCAAAAGGAGGCTTGTTAGTTTAAGAAGCCCCAAAGCATGAACTTATCAGGTAGAAGGGCAAGGGTGTTCTGAGCAGGATGAACAAACCGCGTAAGACAATGCCAAAGCAAGCCATTCCGATAATTCTATAAATTTGCTGATTTTATAAATGAGGTCTTATTTGTTCTTTGAGACCAATTCTCCATATGTTGCACAGGCCAGCTGCAAACTAATGATCCCCCTGCCTCAGGCTTTCAAGAGGCAAAATGAGATTTTATGTAGCAAAATCCCAAGAGGGCTAAACACGGGAAGAACGGTTTTCGCTAAAAGCTTGTGAAAAGTCTGATGTTGCAATGAGATCTGCTCCTCTCTCTTTTGCTGAGATGAACAGCAGGGGGGAGGGGAAGACATGTCAGCCCCATGGTAGAGACAAAGCAGTGACAAGTAAGCCATCATTGGCCATTCGTACACGAGACATTGGTTTACACTGGACGTTTGAGGAGTTGGTCAGGAAGAAAGTTTTGCCAACACTTGCAAAACTTATAAAAATCTTGACAATCTCCCTGTTCTACTAAGCTATTGAGCTATATACAAAGTGAGGGCAGACCAAGGGACAAACTCCTTGTTGTTGTTATTTAAACATGGTCTTACTACGTAATCCTTGTTGACCTGAAACTAGGCCAGGATGGCTTCAAACTTAGAGATATGTGCCTGCCTCTGACTCCCAAGTGCTGGGATGAAAGACATGTGCCACCATACTGTGCCTCTTTCCTTTTTTCTCTTCTCCTCCTCCTTTGTTTTCTCCTACTTTGTTATTAGTCCATTTCTTTATTTATTTCTCTATTTTCTTTCTATATTTTCCCCAGCTTTCTAACTTTCTCAGAGGAGACTCTTGTGATGCAAACCCTTCCTACCAGTATATAACTTACTTGTTCTAAGGAATAATATGTTTGTTGCTGGATGATAATGAGTTGCAGGGAAAAAAAGCAAGCAATTGGTATGTAAGATTCACCATATTTACCACGGTATCTAAGTCAATATCTATAGGTGGAAGAACATGTCTTCATGAGGTGAGGAGTAGCATCCTCTGTACAATGCCTCCTAAGGCCGAAGGCAGTTGATCTCAGCTGAACAAAGCAACTTCTCCTTCCCTAAAATCCCTGCCAAACATTCCCTTGCCTGATGTATTAATTACTTCTCTTGTTGCTATGGCAAAATGCCTGGTCACACCTTAGTTTAAGGGTACAGTCCATCATAACTGGGAAGGCATGGCGGTAGGAGTCTGAGGCAGCTGGTCACACTACATCCACAGTCAGGAAGCCGGGAGAAATGGATTCTGGGACTCAGCTGGCTGTCTCTTCCTTCCCTTTTTATTCAGCCCATGGAATGGTGCCATATCCAGCATGGGTATTCTCTCTCTTCAACTAATGCCTACCTAAAAATGCCCTCCCAGACATGCCCAGCACTGTGCAACTCTAAATCCAATCAGGTTGACCAGGAAGGGAATCATACCCAGGGAATTGGTGGCGTCTTCTCTAACAGATGCAGATGCAGATAGACTCTAGACCGCACTGTGAGAATTCTCTGCTCAAGTTGTCTTTGGTGTTGATCGTGCAGCTGCTTTCCTTGATGAGGAGAGTGGGGAGCCTGCAGATAAGAATCATCCCAGGGCTTGCACACTTCTTTGTGGTGTTTCCCTAATTCTTCTAAACACAAACGTGAGGGAATTTAAGACAACCGAGAGCTACGTTTTAAAACCAAGCCTGTCCACAGAAAACACAGAGTTTTCCACCCCATCCCCCTTTTCAGGAAGTCTTGTATTGCAGCCTCAGCCTATGTGTTGGTTTTTATTATCTCTGTAACTGGCACATTGTATTAGAATGGCAAAGGTGAGTTGCAGGAAAGTTCATATGACCGTAGTAGTCAGATGTTAGCTTATAGATCAGTAAGAGCTATGTCTAAATGCCCGATGTTTCTCGCAGCTAGAAGGATTGGAATACATAGCATCATTAATAAGGAAGGCCCTGGAGGCTAAATGCCAACTCCTGCAGAGAGGCAGTTAGGCACCACTGTGGTTTGCCCATTTTTTAATGTCTTAGTGAGTGGGGGTAGCAGTATTGGGAGGTATTATGAACCTTTAAGAAGCAGAACTTGAGGTAGAAGGAAAGAAGCAATTTCCACAGAGAAGTACACTGTGGCCCTTGTGAATGTGTGGGGGCATGTGTGCACACATATACACATACACAAACACACACACACACCTCCACACAAACACACACAATTAGTAAATGCAACAATTTTTTAAAAAAAAAGAAAGAAAAGAAATAGACCTGCGTAGAAGAAGGTATAGATACGACTCAGCAGGTAAGAACACTGACTGCCAGAATGGCCAACAGTGGGGAGGGGGAACTGCAAGAGTCCACCTCCAGGAGACAGTCAGGGCATCGAGTGTAGGGATGGGGTTACCAACTCACAGTCAAAGTTTCTGACCCAGAATTGTTCATGTCTAAAAGAACTGCAGGGACAAAACTGAGAAGAGACTCAAGGAAAGGTGGTCCAGTCACCGGCCCAACTTGGGATCTATCTCATCGGGGTGCACCAAGGTCTGACACTATTACTGACGTCATGTTGTACTTACAGACAGGAGCCTAGCATGACTGTCCTCTGAGAGGCCCTACCAGCAGCTGACTGAGGTAGATACAGATACTTAGACCCAACCATTGGACTGAAGTTGGGGACCCCTGTGGTTGAATTACGGGAAGGATTGAAGAAGCAGAAGGGGAGGGATGCCCCATAGGAAGACCACCAGTCTCTGCTAGCCCAGACCCCAGGGAGCTCCCAGAGATTGAGCCACCAACCAGGGAGCATACACATACAGGGGCCCATCCAACCTCACCCTCCCCAACACAGACACATATAACACCCCTCACCCCACCCCCACAACACACATATAGCAGAGGACTGCCTAGTCTGGTCTCAGTGGAAGAGGATGACCTAATTCTCAAGAGACCTGAGACCCCAGGAAAGGGGGATGAGGAACTGAGTGGGGTAGGAGGAGGCAACGAATGGAATGTAAATTAAAAAAAAAAAAAAAAGAATGCTGGCCGCTCTTTCAGAAGATCTGGCTTTGATTCCCAGCACCCACATGATGGCTCACAGCCATCTATAACTCTAGTTCTGGGGAATCTGATAATCTAATGCCTTCCTCTGGCTACTGAGGACACCAGGCACATAAGCAATGCACAGACATACATGCAGGCAAAAATACTCATATGCATAAAACTTCTCAAAGAGGTCCTTAGTTCTTGGGGGCATGCTCCCTGAGGGGATTGCAGTACCCTGAACTCTGCTTCCTGTTCCGGGATGTGAGCACTCACTCTAACACCTGCTCTGTTAATAATGTGCTACACATAGCTGCCCAGCCTCGGACTTGAACCTCCACATGAACAGATTGTATCAGGTTTTTCAACTCAGCAACACAGAGCTGACTAATATAGCTTCTTTGTAGTCATTGTAACTGTTTGTTTCAATGCTGGGGATTGATCCCAGGGAGGCTGCAACCTGATCCTTGTTTTTGTCCTACCCCTCTCCCACCACTACCACCCAACTTGCAGGCACACACAAAGACCTTGTTACTTAGCCCCAGCTGGCCTCATACTTACTACTTATCCCAGGGTGGTTTTGAATTCACAGTCCTTTTCCCTCTACCTGCCAAGGGCTTACATGACGGACACAGATCCCCATACCTCATGAGCTGCAGTCCTTCAAGACAAGGATGACATTTCCCAAGTCCACACCCTGCCATTATTGCATATTTTATATCCCCATGCAGAAGCAACTTGACAGTGTATTCAGAAACAAGGGTTATAACTCAGCAGCGGCAGACTTGGTGGGTCACCACCTAGGTATCTGAGAAGCTGGTGCAGCATTTTGGACATTTTGACTCCATCTAGAGCCTTACCTAGATAGGTTCCTTCTGAGCTTCAGAGGGTATCTTCAAAGATTCCTTGGCATAAGGTCTGAAGACAGCAACTCTGCTTTCATACAAATATTCTGGGGCAAGAGGAGGTGGAGATCCTCCATTCAGTGGTCCCTTTATGTGAATGGATAATGACTGCCTTGACCTGGACAACACTGGAGCGCCATTGAAAACATTAAAATGAGTCTAGGCATCGATGATTCAGCACTTAGAGAAAGTTAGTGTTCCTGTTTGGAAAGGCAGCAAGCAGACTTTATATGGAGGGATATTAGTCTTTTCTCCTGTGCTCTGGAAGGAGAAAGCAACAATATCTATTCTTCCGTTACAGACTCCAGGGGGACATTTGATCATCTCACATCGAGGCAAGAGTATGCCCAGCTGTGGAAGACAATCAAAGGCCATTAGAGCGGGTGGGGAACTCTCTGAGTGCTTATGCATGTGTGCGCGTTGGTGTATCCGCACATAAGCATGCGTGCCAATGTTTGTACACATAGGTGTGCGAACTTCAAAAGTGCATTATACAATCTGTATAAAGTAACTCTTCCGTAGAAATACAAGGAAAAGAAAATCAAAGCTGTAATAGCAAGTCCCCAGATCTCATAGAACCCAGCAACACAAGAGCCTGAGCAAATCCCACCACAATGAAAAGGGACCAGGCAATTTTAACAACCCGCGTCACAGGAGAGATGAAGCAGGGGCCCCCAACGTTTAACAATGTATTTGAGCAACAGAATTCCAGGACGGTGCTGCTGGACCGGCCCTTTACCAGCCGCTGCTATATCTTCGGGAGGGAATGTACGGGATGTAAATAAAGACTATGGCTCCGGAATCAAACAAGCTGAGGCTCTTTTCTTTCTGTTTTCCTACTCGGCTAAAGAGAAATTGCCTCTCAGCTCTGTGAACACCAATTCCTTCCTCAGTTAAGTGGAATAGTACAGACAGCATCTCTTGGCACAGGACTGCTCCAACACAGGACGTCAGGGACTACCAGTTCTGCTCATCTACACAGCATCATGCCTTTTGTATTATTTACTTATATACCAATGTGACCACGTAGCCCAAAAAAAAAAAAAAAAGGCTGCGTAAGGAAGAAACATCTGATTGGCTCCTGCAGAAGGAAGAATGCATCTGATTGGCTCCTGCTTCTAGGGGCTTTCCATTGTTCATAGCAGGGAAGACGTGGAGGAATAGCTCCACGTTCGGCCGTAGGAGCATGAGACACTGAACATTTACATGGTAGTGGACCAAGAACTAGAATGACCGGAACTAGTGGCCAAGCTAATAATCCTGAAAGACCTGACCCTCGTTAGGTACATCTGCCAGCTAGGCCCTGCCTCCTAAAAGTTCAACAGTTCTCCTAAGAGCACTAACCAGCCAAGGAACAAGAATTCAAAGCATGAGCCTGTATGGGAGATTTCAGGTTTATACCTCATACTGTTACCAACACCCACCCACCCATACACACACACACACACACACACACACACACACACACACACACACACACACTGTTGCCTCCTATGCTGTGACAAGTTCAGACCTCTCCGTAGCATAGGCAAGAAGTTGCCTTGCATGCAGTCTATTCTCACACAGCATCATTGATTCTTGTATCCAATATTCCTGCTTGCCCTTGAATCCCTGTGTGAGTGTGTGTGTGTGTGTGTGTGTGCGTGCGCGCGCGCGCGCGCATGTAATCAATGTGGTACAGATGTGTAATCAATGAAGAAAAGGAAAGCAACATTCCCTCAGCTGTAGTAACAGCATTATTGCCCGCACTACTGAGACCACGGAACAATAATAGCAGAAGCGCCTAGGAAAGCCATTAACTTCTAGGATATATCCCAAAAGTCTGCACCTGGAGGCACAACTCAGTTCCCAACTCCAGGTTCAATGCTAAGTGCGACCTACATACCAGAAACTCTTCTCTTTTGTAGAATTTGTACTTAGTTGCTGAAGTTCATCCAGTAATCTAAATGAACTCCTCGGTGTCCTAGGTCGCACACTCGCACGCACACAGAAGGGCAGACCTGAGCGTGCCTTAGTCTCAGTTTACAGAGCTTTCAAGCTCTTGCTGGTGGAGCTTCTCCTCATGTCCAGTGCGAGGCTCACCATCCCAGGTGTGCTGGTCAGCTGCAAGCTTCATTGAACCTCAGTGTTCATCTACTTAGACCCCTAATGCTACTCCTTCAGAAAATACATCCTCTCATTCCGAGAGATCCATAGACTGTGTACCCAGTATTAATTATGTCCCCAGAAACAAAATGGACTCAGTAATTTCCCAAATTGCAATAGGTTACATATGCTAGTCACATTACAATAAAACTGAAATCAACTTGTTTAAATTATAACCAAAGTCACCCCGGTCATCTCCCATTCAAAAAATTTTTTATTTAACTATTGGACTAAGGAGAAGACCAATAACAAAATAAAATATACTTTGGAAAATATTGAACACACGTCAAAGCTTGAAGTGAAAGCAAGCATATTGAGGGTTGAGCTTATGAAATTTAACTAATCAAAAGGACGAGGAAATGCATACTCTTCTGTAAAATTTGTGGTGTAGAGGAAGAAATTAATGAGAGTCAAAGCAGAAATAATGGAATCTTCTTCATGACGGGTGTTAGGATGTGCCCATTTACCTTTTAGATTTTTAAAAATTATTTGTTTGTGTGTGTGAGGGTTTTGCCTGCATATATGACTATGCACCACATGTGTGCCGTACTCTTGGAGGTCAAAGTGGGAGTTGTATCGCCTACGACTAGAGTTATAGATGGTTGTGAGCCAGCAGGTGGGTGCTGGGGATCGAACCTGGGTCCCCCGGAATTGCAGCCAGGGCTCTTAATTACTAAAACATCACTCCAGTCCCTGCCCATTTTTTTTCTTTTTTTTTTTTTCGGAGCTGGGGACCGAACCCAGGGCCTTGTGCTTGCTAGGCAAGTGCTCTACCACTGAGCTAAATCCCCAACCCAGCCCCTGCCCATTTTAAAATATACATTCTCTATTCTCTTTTTGAAAGGTTTTTTTCCTCAGATAGTCTCACTGTATATGTCCCAGACCACCCTCAAACATGTGATCCTCCAGCCTAGACTTCCTACATCCCAAGGTTACCGTTTGGTATATTTTTAATTGGGTATGACTCCATTTTGCATATGAGAAGACCAAGAACCAGAGAGGTTAGGACATGTCTCCAAGTCTTCACAGCACTCATGTTGCCGACGGAATCTGAGCTCAAGTCTGTCTGGTTGTAACCACTGTTGTACTTCTGTTACGTGTCCATGTGTGATTTCTACCATATTGTGCATATTCAAACATATGTTCAAAGCAAAGCAAATGGCAGATCATTGAAAAAATAATGGGGAAATTTCAGGAAAAATCGTAATGGGTTTTTAAAAACCAATAATACTTATAATACACGGCTCAAGACTGAAACCACGTGAGGAGAGTTCTGAGTGCTCATGAGAAAAAGACTCCAAGAAATCAAGGTGAGAATCTTTGACCTCAGTTCCAAAAGCAGAACTGTTCTTGGAATGCGTTTGCATGCTCCTCCCAGGTGTAGTGGAGAGGGTGAGTTACCCCAGATGTTGTTATTCATCCGCCTCTGTGGAAAAACATGCTTTTGCCATGTGTGGCTTGTCCTTGTGACTGAACCCCTTACTCGTGTGACTCTTGTTAACCCTCAGAGTATAAATCACCAAATGCTCTGGAAAAGGCTGGTTGTGGCACAAGTCCACTCCATTTTTAGGCCCTGCTCTCCCAGGTTCATGCCACAAATTAGATGGGTAAACGCAGTACTATACCAGATCCACAGATTTTAAAACGTAGCTTAGTGCCATGTAAAAGTATTTGAGGGAGCTGGGAGATGGCTCAGCAGACAAAGTGCTTGCTGTGCAAACATGAGGGCCTGAGTTTGAACTCTGGAGCTCACATGAAAGTTGTGTGCAGTGGCAAGTACGTATCACCACAACACTGGGGCAGAGTCACAGACGTGCAACGACTTGCTGGACAGCCACCTGAAGTGTCTGCCTTCAGCTCTAGTATGAGATTCTTTCTCAAAAAGTAAGGTGAGAAAGTGAAAGGTGAAGAACATCCCAACATCAACCCACACACACATATACACATATACACATATATACCACACACAGACACACATACATATACACACATAAACGTATATACTACACAGAGACATACACACATAAATACATACACAGACATACACACAGATTCACATATATACACTACACACAGACATTTACACATACACACATATACACATATAAACCACACACAGACACACACATATATACACATACACATATACAATACACACAGACACACACATATAGACACACATATCACAAACATGTATACACCCCACGTAGACACACATACAGACACATACACACACACACATATATATATACCACACACACACAAAAACATGTATATACCACACACAGATATGCACACATACACACATATACATATATACCACACACATATACACATATGCACATATACACATATACACCACACACATACACACACATACACATATATAACACACATATATACATACATATACACACACATATACACACATACATATATACACCACACACACACAAAGACATGTATATACCACAAACACACACATGCAAAGACACTTGTCCGTGAGACAGACTGAAGAGCCTAATAAAATAATTTTACAGAAATATAAAATTACCAACACTATAATTCTATTATAATTGGATCTGATTGTTCTTGTGCCTGGATTTTTACATTTTGGATTAAGAAGTATGTAACCTATTTTTTGTTTGTTTGTTTGTTTTTATTTTACAGGAGGTCACACTTAAGAAATTTTAGGTTTTTAAAGAGAACTTGGACCTTTTTTTAAAATTTTTAAAATTTCTGAGTATTTCTGTATGTCTGTGTGAGCATGTGTCATGTGTGGATGGGGAGGACAAAAGAGAACATGGGAGCCCTTTGAGCTAGAGGTCAGGTGGTCATGGGCTACCCAACATGGATGCTGGGAACTGCATTAACTCTTCTGCAAGGCAAGCATTCTTAACCACTGAACTGTCTCTCGAGCCTCAAGATTTTAGACCTTTTAAGCTTTGGAACTTTTGAAAACTATGAGACTCTTTAAGCTGTGTTGTGTTTTATATTATGATATAATGAGATATTGGGAACCAAACAATGAAAGATGTAATAAAGTAGAAATACAAAATAATTATATTATTTTTTATATATTTATAATATATATTATTTTGCTTAAAGTAATATGTTTGCATGTCATTTTGATAAGGGTAGTCCCTTGACCCCTGACCCTCCCAACACACACACACTAAGAGTAGGACACACACACACACACACACACACACACACACACACACACAAAACAGAGCTATAATAATGATGAAAGTAATTGTTTAGCTAATGGAATTTTTGTTGGTTGTTTTCCAAAATATACAGACACGCACACACACACACAGACACACAGACACACAGACACACACACACACACACACACACACACACACACACTTACTTGGGGCTTTACTCTTCTTATGGCAAGCACTAGCCTTTTCCCACACGAGATCTAATTTAATCTTCATAATGACCCTCTAAAGTCACCATCAGTATCATTGCCCTCTTACAGGTAAGGAGCTGGGACCATAGAGAATCAATTTCCTCAACCAGGTCATGGCAAAAACAGAGTCTAAATCAATGTCTGTCTGACTCCAGAGGACGACGGTTAAACCACTGAACAAAGGATCAAAGTGTAAGCAAAAGAAACACAGTCAGCAAACAAAGGTTACGGAAAAACGAACGAACGATGCAAATGATAAGAAAATGATATCCAAGAGCATAAATTAGCCCAGCTAGTGAACTGGAACCAAAGCCAAGAAAGAGTTCACAGCATCCAAGGTCCTTGGACTTCTGTTGTGGTGATTGGGAGCATGACATTTTGAAGGCTCACTTTTCTGTGCTGGAGCACTCCATATCCCAACACAATGGGTTTCTGTTTTGCCTGAGGGTCCAGAGCAAGAGAAGTCACTGATCCTGTGACCACTGATTCCAGCCAACCATGAGATCTCCATGGTCTCCCCAAATCACAGTATGCCATACAATCCATCAAATGACCCAAAGCATGGTACTGTATCAATATTGAGTAGCTGATTTCGAAGGGCAGTTGAAAAATAAAAGCTTTCAGAAATCCTTCTGGGAAGTCATAGCACAAGAGCACATAGCTGATTCTATGAGCAGGATGTTACTCGTCTCAGAGAAATAATGAGTTGTCATATATGAAAATAACATACTCAAGCTGCTGCCCTCCACACACACAAATGAGACTCCAGTTCAGAGTCATCAGCGATTCACCTCTCATCCCTCCATCCTTCCTTGGGATTCTTTTTCTCCTCTGGGGTCAATGCTTGCAGGACGGAAATGACATCCTGCATTTTTAAGGAGTTTCCAAATCACCAGTCTGTCTGCACTGTCAAGCCTCCCGTATTTCTTTTCTTTTCTTTCGGAAACGAAGTCAAAGGTTTATGGTTCAGTGTTGGGTGCTAGGCTCCCCCACACATCTCTGTGGAAGTGAAACCTGTGTATGTGTGTTGCATACGTTTGCAGTGAGAGAAGAGGGTGTGCTCACCTCCACATTCTGCTTGTGATTTGCTTTAACACACACTCCCCCACCTCGAATCACAGCAGGAGGATTCAGTTGGACTGGGAAAATGGAAATATCCCGAGTGGAGGTGTTTCCTCCCTACCCGCAGCCACGGATTAGACTTGTCAACGTCATTAAAAGGAGAGTCCTCACAAGGTTAGGGTCAAATAGAATATAATCACAATAAAACACAAAGCAGTGTTCTCTTTAGGGAGTGGATGAGTAACATCCATGTTCCCCCAGGGAAACAGGCATGCAAAAACAACCAGGGACACCGTGAAAAGGGCAAGCCATGAACTGGACCAGCCCTCCGAGTCCTAAAGCCTACTGTAATCTCTACATACTTAAAACAGCGAGGTGCTTCCCTAGAAAAAGAGCAGTGCCGCGTAGAACCAAGCTACACTCAGACATCGAGAGCAAACTGGACGTTCAGATTGCTCAAAGGTGCATTTTTAAACAAATGGTAACTGGGCAGAGGTGTGGTCTGTGTCTCCTGATTCAGTGCCCTGTGGGCAGGACACCAGTTTTAGGCCGTTGGTGTGTGACAGGAAAGTATAAGGAAGAAATCAGAATAAAGAAATATTCTGTGGGATAACTGTTCTTTTTCTTTCAAAAACTCAAACGTTATAAAATATCAAGATTGGGAAACAGTTCTTCTGGAGAGAAAACTATTGGTGGTGGTGGTGGTGGTGGTGGTGGGGTGATATGGGGGAATGAGAGGGAGGAAACTCGAGGAGGAAGGGGAAATAAACTGTACACCATGTCATACGTCTAATAAATTTGAGTCCAGGGTATAAAGGAATTCAATCCTCTGGGGTGGACACCCACATGCACACATGTACACACACATGCACACATGCATACATGTACATTCACACACACACACACACACACACACACACACACACACACACACACACACAGACTCTTTCTCTTCTGAACTTGTCAGTAGCTCCTTCGTCTCCTCACTTGCTTCATACACTTTCCTTCAGTGGAAAGCGACGTGTCAAGTTCCTGTTCTCATTACCACTTTTGCCTAGACAAATCTCCTCCCTTCCTGTTACCTTTATATGTTGCTTTGTCTTACCGTTTTATTGTACAGTGAACAAGCAATGAGGAGTGTTCTCAGTTGGCCAATGAAAACAAAAGCAGAAAGCTGAGGAGGGAACGGAGCCCAGTATGGATTCTGGAGCTCGGTAGTCTGGTCAGGGACCACAGAGATGCTCTAGCGACTCAGAGGAGGGGAAGGCCACGCCCCCTCCTCCTGAGGCCCAGGATTCCCATGGTCTCCTGAGTGGCTTTCTGCTGAGCTGAACCCAAGGGTTCCATCAAAGAGATACGGAGCTGGAACTCAGCCTCTTGACTCTTATTTTGACCCAAAGAACACCCTCCCTTCCCTCTCTAACAAGGCCACAGGACGGTAGTTGTAATGAGCTTTCCCCGTGATTACTAGACTTATTTTCAGTTAGTTAAAAAATGTACTTCCCTAGCAATTCATTTCTCAGCTACTCCTGGGTTTAATCATGCCTTACCGAGCCCCAGCCTACTGATGCGAAATTAATTGTTGCCCAACAAGGCGCAGACCTCTCATACTCCCGTCTTATCGCACGGCACACCGTTGCCTTAAGTTATAACGATAATTAAACCGTGCTTTAATTAAGCAAGCCTTACTCTGCTCCCCTAACCATCCCACTCAGGCGATCGCCTTCACTTCAATGCTATTACTCACACCTACTGGGGTTAACAGAACGTGGACTCGGGCAAGGATGAGATTTTCCGTTGTCTTTGGATGTTGATTAACTACCTTGGCAACATTCGTAATTCCCACAGCACTACAAAATCTATGGCCTTGTTTTCTCCCTCCCAATTCTCTCCCTCTGGGAAAATAGGAAAGCAAGTCTTTCTGCCATTCTCCAACCTAAACGCTATCGGCATATAAATCTCCAGACCCGAGAAGCATTGGCACTTATTCACATGGGAAGACATGGCAAGTTGGAGAATAGGAGCTCTGAGTGCCTTATTTGATGCGCTGTATTGTGAGAGGCCTCAGATCCCCTATCAATGGGGAATGTATAAGGAGTGCATAGAGCCCCACCCCTTGTCAGCTCGCAAACAGCTGCTATGTTTTCTCAAACCAACAGGCTCAAGGGACTCTCCCGACCTGATGGTGTATACAGCTAAGCGGAGATCTCAGGGCTTACTGCCTCAGACTCGCTACCTTAAGACCCGGGGGTCAACCAGAAAATCAAGTTGATAACCTGCTATCTTAGGTGTCCTCTGTGCCAAAAAGAAACAAGGAAATTGAGGTGGTAAAGTGGGTTCCTTTACAGTATGGCCCAGCCAAGAAGAAGAAGAGGTTTCTCCTCACTGTAACTATGGCGTCTTAAAATTTACCAACCCTGAGGCAAAGCCCAAAAGATATGCATACTGTGCTGTAGGCCTTTTTAACTGGGCTTTTCCTGGGCAGAAGGAAATCTCCAGCTTACTCCATCCCCAGTAAACTGTGTCTGTCCAGCTGCCTCTTTCTCAGCAGAGAGAATCATATCCTGTTTAAGTTAATATGCTACCAAATTAGTGTTTCTACTTCCTTCTACCAAAGATCCAGTCCAGGAGGAAAGGGCTCAGGGACTCTTCCACTGTGCTTTATTTAAGACTGAGAGACACCAGTAATTCGGTGCTGGGCCAGTCCAAGGAAAGCAGGGTGGTCAGTTTCACAGAGGACATGTTGCCTAAGGAAGGAGGCCTTTCCTACTCTAGTGCATGTATCACTAACTTGATGGAGATGAAAATGGTCACCGACAGAGGATTATATTAAGCGATTCTATCTGGCCCTGTGGTCACATGCCAAATTCAGACGGCAGCATCTCTGCTCTCACCCCATGCTGACTGAAGGTAGGATTCCTTTTCCCAGTGATCCAGGGAGGGCTTGGGAAGACAGTTAAGGAGGGATACGTGTAGGGAGTTAACAGGAGATGACATAGTGCTGCAAATCCACACAGACTCTGGAGGGCCAAGAAAGAAGCAGATGGAGGGTGCAAGACCTACATCCTGGACTTGTGACTCTTAAACTTGATTTATATGGGAAAAGCAGCTAACATCTATCAACCTGCCGGGACGCCTGGCACTAGCGTAGTCATTGTAAGTGGCTTTGCTCACTAATGCACTCTATTCATTAGGGATTAAGGTTTTATCGCCAAGTGACAGATGAAGCAGAGGAAAATGAGTTCATTTCAGCAAGATTGTGTGAATATTAAGAAGGGATGGGATGATCTCGGATGTTCTTGGTCATTGCTTTGTATCCCTCCACACAGCCTGTTCTTCTGTTGCTGGTGTATAGATTTCCGGGGTCACCCTTACTTAATCTCAGGCATGAGATCCAAGGGTCTGCATGTTTAACAGAAGTCTAAAAGATTTCCATGTCAGAATAGGTAACATCTCAGGTAACAGATGAAGTCTCTCACTCAACAGGCATACACGGGAGATTCTGGCTGGGCAGCACCTCCCCAAGTTCAAATCCTTGATGCCACTGATCTGTCTCTTCAGGCAATTAACTCGTCCCATCCCATGAGGACTGACTCTAGGCAAGGCAAGACTGGAGGTGGGTGACTTAGAGTCTAGTTATATGTCCCCCCTTCAGCAAGACAGAAAATTTCCTTGGTAAAAAGGAGCCTCAAGACTAAAGGATTGTGGTGCATGGGCAAACCTGAGTCCAAGCTTCTTGGGATAGTCCCAGCACCACAACTTTTAACCCCTTTGCAGGTGAGATTTTTCTGGTATGAAATGCAGTGGTAGCACCTATAAGCTGTCTGAAGCACAAGTGGGAGGGAGTGGGGTAGCAACTGATGTAACATCCTTTTCAGCCAAACAGAATCAGCACCCGAGGTCACCAGAACTGCTCTGTCAGGAAAACATGCAGGACAACCTGGGAAGAGTGGCCGGTCACACACTCTCAAAAAGGTCCGCTGCCTCTTCTTGAAATAAGATTTCTCATTTTCTGGTTCTTCCTCAAGTTAGCAATTTTATTTCAAGAGAATCAATGTGTTCTGGGAAGAGTCCATAGTAGTCTCTCAGGGAGTCTATGGGGAGGGAGCTGGCAGGTGTTAGGGGAGGATACATAGAAACTGAGAAGAGAAGGCTCTCTTGTCATCGGTATTGATGAAAGCTTAGCTCAAGCCCCCTCGCTTTCTCAGAAGTAACCACAGCCCACATTTCAACTTCTTTTATTTGCTTATATCCTGGAAGCTGACTGGAGAGATCTCCAGATAAAGAGAGCAGAGCCTCTGGCATTCCTTGGTGTGCTGGTGAGCTATACTGTCTGGCAGAAGAGGGAAATCAGGTCATTTGTTTCTTTCTCTGGCCCTTCTTTGTGGCGATATTTACATAACTCGGCCCTATCAGTCAGACTGCATCGGCAGGTGACCGGTCCCTCACTCACCTGCACCTTTGTTAAGCACTAGATGATGAAGCAGAATTAACACTGTAGCTTTGTAACATCGTAACTTTCTTTTCAGAACCAGCTCCGCAGTTAGCATTCCTGGCGGGGCTTTTTCTTCTTTGAGATTTATGAAAGCCAAGAAGAAAAGGAAGAACAATTAGGAACATCGTTTAAGGTATGTGCACCTGGTGAAGCCCTTTAAAGTGCTATTCCGTATGGTTGAAGCCCCATAATTCCTTGTGCCCTGGGCTCATCTGGCCCAGATTTCTCATTTCAATGACGTTCATTCTTTAGCTGAACCATTGTGCTCAGGTCTCCCATCAAATGGCAGTACCTCATAGGGAATAAAGCATTCCTTTCTCTTTCTGTCTTTATTTTAAGAGCAGCTCGTCCTTTTATTCAACCACAGAAAAGACTTCTTGTTCTCCGCAATGACTCTAATTGACTAAGAACCACAGGCAGATGTATGCACAGATCTTAGAGCTGGAGGCCTGGGAGTTTTCTCATTAGATATTAACCTCTGCCTCAAACACCAGTCCCACAGGACCCAAACAGACTCAATAGCTTCTACAAGTTCCCCATAACAAACAAATTTCTTCTTAAGACAGAATCCAGCAGGAAGCCACTTATAGATCATTCCCTGTAATCGAAGGGTCCACGAAAAACTCAATGGAGGAAAAAAAGATGTGTTTCAGGAGAAATGTGTGAGAAGGAAACAGAAGTTCAAGCCTCTCAGAACTAGAAACAGAACTTCTATACCCAGAAGGCCTATGCTAAAATACCACAGCCTATGAAGACATTTAAGCCACTTCCATTGTTGCTGTTTTAATAATTTATTAATTTATTTTATGTGCACTGGTGTAAGGCCATCAGATTCCCTGCAACTAGATTTGCAGACAGTTGTGGGCTGAGATGTGGATGCTGAGAACTGAACCCCCAATCCTCTGGAAGAGCAACCACAGCTCTTAACCACTGAGCCATCTCTCCAGCCCCCTCTTTTGTTGTTTTAATACTAAATTCTTTTATTTTTATTTTTCTTCTAAACTTAATTTTATTTCTGGGTCTTCATTTGACAATTATACTTCACTTTGAATATAGGGAATAGCTTTTTTAAATTTTATTTTTGGATTATTTTATGTATTTACATTTCAATTAATACTAAATTTGGGGAGGCATATATTGGATTGACTGAATGAGTGTAAAGCTCACCCCTACGAGCAAGAAGCAGTGTGGCCATCTTGCCATGAGCTTCCAGCAAAGATGTAAATACCAACATCCCATTACCACTGGAAGAGGAAGACTATTCCTATCTGGATGAAAGGCAGCCATGGGAAGAACCATGTAGAAGCCTTATTTTCCTTTATCGTAAACTTCAGGACCATATAGAAGACAGCCTGGGTGGTTCTCATTCATTTAATTAGTGTTTATCTTTAAGAAACACACACACACACACACACACACACACCTCCTTTCGTTTTCCTTATTTGTTTTTCTCCCCCACAAACGGCCCCAAGTAACACTGTCAACAGCAGCCAGAGGGGAGGGGAGCAGCCCCTAGGCTTCCAAGCCCACAGCAGCCTGGGAATTTCCCAGAGTCCTCTACCTGAATGAAATGGGGATTCTTAACTCCTCCTCGGCAGGAAAGACGTTCAGGGTAAGTCAGTGTCAAGCAAAGCTGGAGTTCATGAAGAAACAATGATGGCATAGATGCAGGCATGTGTGAGGAAAGAGAGAGGGACACTCCAAAAAAGAGAGGACACTGAAGACCTTCCCAAGGGCAGGCTTCTCAAGGGACAGTCTTGCCTGATCGTGCGTGTTAACAATCACTATTACTGTGGCTAATCTTGAAGTTAGCTTGTTTGAAGGGTTTCTAAGGAAATGTTTCTTTCTTTTCCATTCATTCATTCATTCATTCATTTTCCCTCTGTAAATAAGACCGTAAGTTGGTCCTTGAGGAGCAGTGGGCAAGATAAGTGGGCTGATAAGATAAAAATCCACTGGCCAAAAGGTTCAAAGGAATTCTTTCTATACTAGGTGACTCGGAGTAAAGAGGTGTTTGTCCGTAAACAAACCTCATAATGTTGTTTGTGACATTCTCGGAAAGTTTTAGGTTTACAATTGTGAGAGGAGGACAGCTGAGATGTCACAGATGCGCTCGCCTGACTCTTTGCTGTGTTAACTTGTCATGTGAAATATCCTCACACCGGAAGGGAATGTTGTCTCTGCAGCAAATTCTGGACTCCCTGATGGACAGACCTCAATATTCATAAACTCCAGAGTGAAGGGCTGGCTTTCATTCCCGTGCCCCATTCATTTCCCACTTTCTAGCCTGTGGAAGGAAGTTATAGTTCTAACAAGCCCATGTAAAAGACACACAGTCCAGGTATTTAATTTACAAGCCTTGAGCCTAGGCTGGGCAGATCTAGGGCTATGCTAGCATTCCACAGCTATGAGGTCCCGTGTTACGTGTTACCTGGCCATGCAGTTCTGGTCCATGTTGAGTTCTTCCTCCTTCATCTTCCTCTATCCTCTCTCTCTACCTGCAGCCCCCTAACTCAAACTTCCAGTCCCACCTTCCTCCCTCCACTGCCCAATCACAGGCTCTAGCCTTTTATTGACCAGTTAAATTCGGGAGAAGATTCACAGGACTTCTCTCTGAGTATGTGAGGATCTGCTGAGGGTGGGGGTGGAGAATGAGGGGACATCACATTTTGAGAAACCAGTATTTAGCACTACAATACAAGCAGCACCAAATCAACCCACCACGCTATCCTGCCTCCATGCTATGATTATTTTGATTTGTTCATTCATTTATAGGCTCAAACTTTTATCATAGGTGTCTGCTCTATAGCTCTATGCCTCAAATCCAGCACCTGCCACCCTTAAGTGATTATTGGGTATCTGAACTTTGATTAGGTCACAATGCAATGCACCATAAAGTGTAAAACAGACCCAGAGTTTTGAAAACTATTAATTTCACTTCCTTCTTGTTACTTGTGAAACATGTTTTTTTTTTTTGTTTTGTTTTTTGTTTTTTTTTTTTGTCAAAGGCAGCTACTCTGACAAGGACCCATATTTTCTCTCTTTTCCTCTTAGCACTGATTAACCAATTATGTCAGATTGGAAGTTGAGCCCCCACCAACGGGATGAGATACAGATACCAATTGCATCAGGGACTTAAAAAAAAAAAGCAGCGGCCATTTGCTAGTCCGGTTTGGTTTCTGATGCATGCTTTTCCAAAAAGAAATTGCCTGGCTGAATTGCTTCCGTTTTTTCTCATGTTTCTTTGATGGTGATGGTGAGATCATTTCTTTCCTGGGACATGTGGCTTCTAGGTTATGTGTAAAGATATTATAAGAATTTTTCAGACACAGTTATGACAAACAACGTGGCAGATAAGGGAACCCAGCAGGCCTGACAGAGATACAGACTCAGTGTTATGCAGAGCTACTCCTTCTGTGAGAAACCCAGAAAAACAGTTAGAAGACCAGTGAGTCCTAGGAGAGTACACAGATAGCCACATGACACCCAGCACCAAAAGTCTTGACAGCCACCCGACCCAGTCCTTTCCTTAAACACTGTGTGAAGAACCATACATAACCTTGGCCTTCTCTCTGAGGAGTAACAGAGAGACTGAGACATGTGTTTCAACGTGAAGACTTGGCTTCCAGGCTGGGGCCGGGATAGGGATGGGTGGTGGTTTGTGTCTGACCTTCGCAGAAGAGGAAGCAGCAAGCCGTGGACAACAAAGATGAGGTCCCAGCTAGCGTTCACTCAATTGACACGGTCCCTCCCCAACCTCAGCAGGGAATAATCGAGAAACAACTTCTACCTCCCAGGTGCTCCCTCAGAGAGAGAATTGAGTGTGCATATCTGTTCCTTCCTAAGGGGCCGAGTTCTGTCTTTTCCAACTGGCATCTTTAATGGGATCAGCGTGCTTTAGAAGGCTGGAATTTGCTGAACAGTGTTGGAATGCTTGAATCAGATCCAGAGAACCTACGGTGCTATAGCCAAACTGGGAACAAGAGATTACGAGTCTCACAAAATAGAAACCAGAAAACCCCCTAAGTGGCAATTTACGTGCACAGAGCCAGAAAAAACAAATCTAGCCACAGGGGTTGAGAAACCCTAGAGTCTTAGTTAGGGTTTTATGGCTGTGAAGAGACACCATGACCATGGCAACTCTTATAAAGGAAAGCATTTAATTGAGACTGGCTTACAGTTCAGAGGTTTAATCCATTATCATCATGGCGGGAAGCATGGCAGCCTGCAGACAGGCATGGTGTGGAAGAGGTAATTTAGAGTTCTATATCCAGATCCTCAGGCAGCAGGAAGCGAGAGGACACTGGGCCTGACCTGAGAGACACACTTCCTCCAACACGGCCACACTTCCTAACAGTGACACTCCCTTTGGGGATATGGGGGCCATTTTCTTTCAAACCACCACATCCAGCCTGCTGGTAAAGGTCTGTCTCTGAAGTCAGTTCAAGCAGACAGGGACATTGTAAGGCACATGAAGAAACAGAGACTCACACTTTGGTTTCCTTATCCACCATGTCGTGTGTACAGAAAGATGCTACACTACAAAATAAAGACCCGAACAATGGAAAAAGTGTGAGAAAGCATCGGGAAAGCTCCAGAGCCGATGAGTGTGAAAGCTTCACTTGAGAGACAGAGGAAAGAGGCAGCTCGACCATGCACAGTTTTGAACTGTCAAGGCAAAAGAGTGAGAGCAAAAGAGAACAGGAAAGAATGGAGGAACATGCAGGATCTCGTCAAGAGGACCAATATACTTGAGACAAAGAGAAAGGGGCAGGCATTGTCTGTGAAAGGACGATGAGGTAACCAGAGAAGCTCACACTCAGTCACAGTGCTGCACAGATGCTGCAGTAGATGGACCGTGAGTTTGAGGCCAGCCTTACGTACGAAGATTACTAGAGGGACCAGTCTCACGGCGAATCAATCAATAATGAAAATTCCCAAATTGGGCCAAAGAAAACACGGTTAGCTTTCAAAAGCCCACAGGACTCTAATTATGATACTTAATGAAGTGTGCATAAAACACACACACACACACACACACACACACACACACACGCAGAGTAATCAAACTGCTACAAAGAAAAGACGGAGAATTTTGAAAGTAGCACTGTGAGAACATTGCTCTGCCTACTGCGCTGAGGGGGCTCCTGGTGATGGGGAGGGAGGGATAAGATGATGTGAGAAATGATAGAATTGGGGAGCACTTCGTGGGCAAAGTGGAAACTTACTACAATGGAATCTACCATACCCAGAGGTTAGTCCTGGCCCCTGGTTGAGGGATGGGGCTACCCATTCTTCTCAAAAGGAAATACAGGGAGAAAGAGTGGAGCAGAGACTGAAGGAAAGGTTATCTGGAGACTCCCCCACCTGCGGATCCATCCCATATGCAGCCACCAAACCCAGTCACTATTACTGATGCCAAGAAATGCTTGCTGACAGGAGCCTGATATGGATGTCTCCTGAGAGGCAGACAGAGCCTTGCTGACACAGATGTGGATACTCACAGCAAACCATCAGACTGAGCAGGGGGACCCCAATGGAGGAGTTAGAGGAAGGACTAAAGGAGGAGCCTAAAGGGTTTGCAACCCTGTAGGAAGAGTAACCAACCAGACTGCCCCCTGCCCAGAGCTCCCAGAAACTAAACCACTAACCAAAGAGTACACATGGAGGGACCCATGGCTCTAGCTGCATATGTAGCAGAGGATGGCATTGTCTGGCATCAAAGGGAGGGGAGGCCCTTGGTCCTGTGAAAGCTGGATACCCCAGTGTAAGGGACTGCTAGGGCATTGGGGTGGGAGTGGGTGTGTGTGGGGAGGGAGCAGCCTTGTGGAGGCAAGGGGAGGGGGGATGTGATGGGGAGTTCTCAGAGAGAAAACTGGGAAGGGGGCTAACATTTGAAATGTAAATAAACAAAATAACCAGTAAAAAGAAAAAAGAGTAACCCTAGCAAAGACTCCAAATGATAAGTGATGGGGGACATAGAGCCTAAAACAGCCATCTTCTGTAACCAGGCAAGGCCTCAAGGGAAGGGATTGAGACACCCACCCAGCTGCAAAACCTTCAACCTACAGTCTGTCCAGCCTGCAGAGTGTTCTGGGTCGGGAACCTAGCAGAATCATCACCAAAGAGACAGGAGAGATGTCATCCAGCAGAGGGGAGAAAGATGGGATGGAAGGAAGCAGATTCGGAGTCCCACAGCCGAGCATAGGCAGAGCTCAGGGGTTTCTATGAAGGAGGGGGAGAAAGGATTGGAGAAGCTGGAGGGGTCAGAGACACGCCATGAGAACGCAGCCCACAGAGTCAACTGACCAGGACACAAAGGGACTCGGAGAGAAAAGGGAGCCTATAGGGGTCATAACACACATGACCCCTGCAGGTGCATTACGGCTGAGTAGTTTGGTGTTCTTGTGGAAATCCTAACAGGGGAGCGGAATTGTCCCTGACCCTTCTGCTCCTCCTGAGTCGCCTTGTCCAGCCTTGATGTGACGGTGTGTGCCTGGTCTTGCCGTGGCTCTCTGTGCCAGGTTTGGGTGATGGGGAAGCAGAAGTGGGGTGTGCCTGGGGGGAAAGGGGAAATAACAGGGGAGAGACTGGTGGGTGGGGTTGGAAGGAGGGGAATCTGTGGTTGGGATGTAATACATGAGAGAAGAATAACAAATACAATTTTAAAAGAAAAAGAATGTAGCATTAACAGCTCACTGTGTACAAAGGTGGTTGATATTAAGACAGCAGAGGCACCCTTCAAAACTGGGGAAATAAAGACTTTTCCCACCAGCTCCTCCTTACAGGAAAAAAGGGGGCGGGATCACTCAAGTTGAGAAGAAAGAAACCCAGGCAACAGCATGACAAGGTGAGTTCCACAGCAACTGTGAATATATTCACCAACATGGCACAGTGTGAAACTACTGCCAATGGTGCAATGGAAAAGTTTTCAATTCTGGTACATAATGAAAATTTAAAAACAATAAAATCACCATAACTGTAAAACATATTGCCGGAGACACAATTTTAAAAGATACCACTGGAGACATCAGAAAGTAAGATGTGGCGCTGTGAGTTGTCACAGAGTCGAGTTCTTGTATACTGGTGAAGTTGTCACTACCTTAAAATAGTCAGAATTATATGTTGTTTTATGTAAGCCCTTGGGTAACCACAGGGAAGAGACCTATGGAGGATACCCAAGGGCCGGGAGTGCTGTACAATTCTTTACTGCCAACACTCAGGAGGCGGAGGTAGGCAGAGCTCTGAATCTGAAGCTCTCCTGGTACACATGGTGAATCCCAGTTTTATCTATGGCTAAGTAGTGAGTCTGTGTCAAGGAAGGAAGGAAGGAAGGAAGGAAGGAAGGAAGGAAGGAAGGAAGGAAAGAGAAAGGGTGGGAGGGAGGAAAGGGAAGGGAAGGAAGAAAGAACAGAAGGAGGGGAGGAGGGACGGAGGGACGGAGGGACGGAGGGACGGAGGGACGGAGGGACGGAGGGACGGAGGGACGGAGGGACGGAGGGACGGAGGGACGGAGGGACGGAGGGACGGAGGGACGGAGGGACGGAGGGACGGAGGGGAGAGGGAGGAATGATGAGAAGACTGTCAAATCAAACTGCAACTAAACATCACCAAAACAGAGAGGAAGATCTAAAGAGAGGGAAAGAGAAACTGAAAAGCTGTGAAACAGACAAAAGCAACCAGCAAGTGGCAATAGTACATTTGTTCCCCTCAGTAATTACTGAGTGTAAAAGGATTAATCTCATCAAGCTGAAAGCACAGAAAGGCTGAATGGATTTAGAGACAGCCAAGATCAAAGACAAAACTCTGGCTGAACAGTTATTTCACACCAATGGGAACCAAGGACAGTAGGGATGGCCACTAACAGTCACAGTGGACTGTACAGCAAGACCTTGCACAGGAAGTAAAGAGTATTAAACGATGAAAGGATCGATTAAACGGAAAGAGGTAACTGTTTGCACCCTGTAGAGAGAATCTCTTCTAAACATCACCTGTCAATAAAAACGCTGATGGCCAATGAGCTGAGGCAGGGAATAGGAGGTGGGACACCGGCAGGAAGAGAGAGGATTCTGGGAAATAGAGGATGAAGGGGGAGGGGAGGGAGGGGAGGAGAGAGGAGGGGAGGAGAGAGGAGGGGAGGAGAGAGGAGGGGAGGAGAGAGGAGGGGAGGAGACAGACCGAGGAGATGGACTGAGGGTAAGGATGTAAACCAGCAGGTAGATGAACTCAAGAGAAACACTAAGGAGACACAGAGAAAGAAGCCAGCAGGAATCAAGTGGTAGACATAGGAAAGTTTAAAGGGTTAAATAAGTTAAAAGCATCTCAGCCAAAACTCATGGCCTAGGCATTTAATAATAACTAATTAGTCTCAGAGTCATCATTTCAGGAACAGGACTGGGAAAGGAATAACGAATAAAATTGTATTTAGCACATCCAGCATCAGAGAACCCAATGTGTGAAGTAAACACTGGTAATGCTGAAGGCAGATTGAAAAGGAGATCTCAGATGAATTTCAACAGGCGATAAAACTTCCAGATGTGTAAGCCAACACAAAAACGGGGAACATGAACAACAATATAGA
The DNA here is from genome assembly GCF_021556685.1 of Rattus norvegicus. Lineage (NCBI taxonomy): Eukaryota > Metazoa > Chordata > Mammalia > Rodentia > Muridae > Rattus > Rattus norvegicus. The sequence goes on from NC_141549.1 coordinate 65,247,570, forward strand.
CTAAATGGACCTAACAGACATGCCCAAAACATCCCACTGAGAAGCAGAACACTTAATCTTTTCAAGCACATACCACAGAGCATGATCCAGGGTGGACTCCATGTTAGGTCACACAAAACAAGTGAAGAAGATTGAAATTACACCATACATTTTCTGACCTGAATGGCTGACACCAGAAATTAATAATGTTAGAAAAATCACAGAAATTAAACAACATGTTCCTGGGTAACCAAGTCAAAGAAGAAATCAGAGAAAATTCAAAGACATCTTGGCAAAGTAAAGCAAAAACAAATGTCCCTAAACTTACGGTGTGTAGCAAACTCAGTACTAAAGAGGAAGGAAGGTTACAACGGTAAATACATACAAACCGAACACATGCCTCAATCTGAGTAGATCCCTCAAGGAATCAAAAACCCGAGAGTAAACTAAGACCAAAGTTAACAGAAGAGTGAACTTGCATGAAATTCAAGAAAATACAAGCTAACGGACTGGAAGATTTAGTGTCCTTAAAATGTCCACATCACTTGATCTCCCCATTCAGCGAAAGCTCTATCGAAGACTCTATCCTTTTTTTGTTTTGCTTGCAGGGAAATTTAAAAGTCCAAAAATGTATGTGAGTCCATAAAAGATTAGCTAAAACAATCTTGGCAAAGAACTAGGTTTGGGTGCCGCGTATATTGACTCCAAAACACATCATAAAACTGAAAGAATAAAAGCAGCCTTGTGGTTATGTCAGGGCAGACAGCGGCCAATGGGACAGAGCGGGGAAAGTAATAAGCAAATCCGCTCAAACTCCAGAAAGATGCCAGCACGGTCTCTTTAACAAATAAATAATGCAGGGCCTGGATGAGCACATCCCAGAGAATGAATCCAAGCTCCCACTGGAACGAATGCAAATTAACTCAAGCTGGATTAGAGATTGAAATGTATGTCCCAAAGTATTAAATCCCTAAGAGAAAGCATAGAGGTGAGCTAGAATAGTATCGGTCTTCACTTCAATTTCATGGCTACCATCCCCAAACCACAGACAATAAAAGGGAAAATAGATACGCGAGGTTATATCAAATAAAAAAAGAAAAAAAAAACTTCCAAGCAGCCAAAAGAAGTAATAAACAGAGGTTAAAAAGCATCTGTGCAGTTGAAGAAAACATTTATGTTGTGTTATCCTTTGTGTGCACGGAAGGCAGTTCATGTCATTGAATGCATACATGGGTCAGGGGACAATTTATGAGAATCGATTCTGGTTCCTCCTTCCACCATGTCATCCCAGGATCAAACACAGGTAGTCAAATTTGGTGGCAAGCACCTTTTACCCTCTAAGCCACCTTGCTGGCCCAGTGAACAAAGTATTTAATTATACATCACTTATCAGAGAAGGGATTGTTACTCAAAATGTAGAAAGAACTCAGTAGCAATGAAGACACATGATAGGATTAAAAGTGGCTGAGGATTTGGTTAGACATTTCTCCGTAGATGACATACAAGTTGCTGACAGGTGGATGAAATATGCTCAACATTGCTAAACACCAAGGAAAGACAAGACAAAGCTACAATAATATAGATAATATAGAATGTATGCTCAGATAACCATTGCTAAAAGCAAACTGAAAACAGTGGACTTGTGAGGGTATAGAGACATTAGAGCCCTTGCATATTTTTAGCACGGATATAAACTGTGCTCACAATGGAAAACAGTATGTAGGCTCCTCAAAAATTAAAAAACAGAATTATCATATAAGCCAGCAAATTCCACTTCTAGGCATAATTACCAAGTAGGCAAAATCAAATCAAGGACTGAAATAGACACTTACGTACCAATCTTCACAGCGGCACAATTCCTATTAGCTAAGAGGCAAAAACACCCAGGTGTGTACCTCTGGGTCAATGAAAATCAAAATGCAGAATAAACACACCTAGTTTGGGAAGTTTCTAAAATACACAGAAGCTAAAAGGAATTGAATCCTCAAACTTCTCTTCAAATTCACCAGTGTGTGTACGAGTGAGTGTACATGTATATGCGTGTTTGTGTGTGTGTGTGTGTGTGTGTGTGTGTGTGTAGTTGGTACCAGTGGGTTATGAGGTGTGTAACCTTCACTGTCACCTTGACTAGGTCCAGAACCACCTAGAAAGCCACACCTCCATGCATGTCCATGATGGCTCTTCCAGGGAGGTTTAACTGAAGAGGAAGACCCATTCTGTATACAAGCAGCACCCTACTATGCACCAAATCTGGGCAGAATAAAAGGAAAAAAGAAAGAAAGAAAATGAGCAGAATAGAGTCCAGCATTCTCCCCCTGCCTCTCATGTGGGGAAAAGGTGACCCTTCCCATTCCATATATCTGCCACCAGGCCTTCCTGGACATAATGGACTGTGAACCTTCAAACTGTGAGCCACAGCAAATCCATCCTTCCTCTAGAAGGTACAATGTAAACATGTGACCTAATATAATTTGGCCTCAGAAAGGAAGGTAAGTCTGAAACACAGGATAATGTATTTAAATCTTGAGGACTTGAGTGAGATAAGGCAGTGCTAGGATCAATACTGCATGACTCTGAGGATATGACACACAGTGTGGATGGCTAAATTCATAGAGAGGAGAATGGTGATTGCCAAGGGCAGGGAAGCAGTGGAGGTGGAGAGTTATTAGTGACTATAGGGAGTCAGTCAAGCAGCATGAAAACATTCCAGACACCTGATATACACTGAAGTACAAACAGAGGAATGTTTGTGGTATTGTGTGTAAGCCTGCATGCCGTGGGCCCTTGTAATTTTATGTCACTTAGTGTGGTTTTGAGGATAGGGCTTAGTGGTTTTTCCAAGAAGCTAGGTTGAGCCATCTTTGACATAGTTTCCCCTTAGCTGCTTCTTCCTCTATGTGATCAGTCTAGAACCTACTCTATACGACTGCTTGGTAGCTGCTTCTTTATGGGACATGAAGATACAACTTCCTAAACTCGCTCCACTGACTTTAGCCTTTACAGAGATGGCTCTTCTGTCACAATGTGTCCCCCTAAGGATGTGCTCCCACCTTCTTTAAGCCCATCAAGTAGGAAGCTGCTTGGGAGACTGGAGAGATGGCTCAGTGATAAAGCGCATGCACTGCTCTTCCAGAGGACCCAAGTTTGGTCCCCAGCACACATCGGGCTCACACCTGCCTGTAACTACAGCTCCAGGGCATCTGATGGCCTCTTCTGGTCTCTTTGAGCACCTGAACTCACATGCATATCTCTCCCCATTCCCACACATATGAATAATTTAAAATAAAATAAATCTTTTTTAAAAAGGATAAGAAGAAAGAGAAAACTTCTCAGGTATCACTGGACCTTAGCAAAAGGTCCTGTGCTGACTGCTTTCATGTCAACTTGACACAACTTAGAGCCATCTTGGAAGAGGGAATCTCAGTGAAGGCCATGTCCTCATCGGGTTTGCCTGTGGGCAAGCTTGAAGTGCTTTCTCTTGATTGATGAGTGATGTTGGAGGGACCAGGTCACTGTGTGTGCTACACCCCTGAGCTGCTAGTCCTGGGTGTGATAGAGTAGCAGGCTGAGCTAGCCTGAGCTAGCCATGAGGAGTAAAGTAGTCAGCAGCACTCCTCCAATGGTCTCTGAGTCAGTTCCTGCTTCCAGGTTCCTCCCTTGAGTTCCTGCCCTGGCTTTCCTAGTAAATGGAGTCTGACATAAGGCCAGCAATAGGCTGACATAAGCTCTTTACTTCCCAAGTTGGTTTTGGTCATGGTGTTCATCACAGCAATGAAACCCTAACTAGGACAAACGAGGTCCTTTCTTGCTTCCTACCTTATGGCTGAGTTCAGTCCCCTTCTTCTTTGTTTCTTTACTTGTCGATCACTGTCTTCATAGCCTTAACCCACCCTGTCTTCCCTGGCAAGCACTAGCAAATCCATTTTTTTTCCTAGCCATGGTTCTCTTAGATAGCAGCTGTCTCCGTAGGAACAGACTAAACACAGGTGTCACAAGAGTCCCCAGGTCACCTTCTGGAATACTCAATCATCCTGTGAGGACACCAACCACAGGTCAGAACCTGGTCAGTAGACCATCCAGGACGATAAAGAAGTACCTCCATGAGTAGCATTATCTAAGCATCTGTGACCAAACCCTACCAGGGTAAGGCTCAATTGTTACCCACCTTCCAAAGAAATATGTCAAGACTAAAATTAGAGGGAGGAGACCCAAAATAGACGGTGTCTTTCCCAAGTTCTTGAGCTAGAACTCAAGACACTCATATATAGGGGCACTAGAAGAACCCCCTTCATTCCTGTCTGGAGCTCGTAAGGTCTTTGTAATGTACTGCTACAGAGCTCTAAATCCCTTAAGTTTCCTGGTGATAGGAACACCTTTTGTTCTAGTTATGCCTTTCTTGGTGGGCTCCAGGACAGCCCAAGCATAGGGGCTGGTTACCAAGGAAACAACCATACAATCAGAAAGTTGGCTCCTTCAGCTCTCTACCCGATAATCTCCCTGGAGGCAAGAGGGGCTGAAGGTTAAGGCAGTCACCAATGGCCAGAGATGTGATCAGTTATGACTACACAATGACACCTCAGCAACAATAACAAACAAACAAACAAGCAAACAAACAAGCGAGCAAACAAACAGGATAACTTGGAAGGTCCAGAGAGAACATGGAAGATATTATCCTTTCTACATTTCTTATGCTATTCACCTCCTCCATCTGATTCTTCATTTCATTCTCCATTTTACCTTTTATTGGAAACCTGCGAAACCTGGATGGTTCTGTGAGGTCTGTGAGTCCCTGGAGCTAATTAAGTCTGAGAAGAGGATTGTGGGAGCTCTCAGCCGGTAGGCAATTGGCCAGGGTAGCAGTACAGGTTGTGGGATGTGCAAGTGAAATGAGAGCGGCTTTACAAGCTGAGCCCGCCACCTGTGGGGCCTGATGTGAACTTTGACTGTAGTGTCTGAACTGAGCTAAGTTACTAGGGATCCACAGGATCCAGGAGATAAACCCCATATGGATGTGTGATGCTTTGCGAGTAATGGTGTTGGGTGCCAAGTCTAGTGACCTGAGTTTGATCCTCCAGACCCACAATAGGGTGGAAAGAGAGAACTGGTTCCTGCAAGTTGTCCTCTGACAAGAAAGGGCACACAAAATAAATAAATAAAATGCAGAACATAATAAACATGGCATTGAGTAGTGTGTATAAATAGAAAGTAGTTTGGGTTTGTTTTTTTTTTTTCTTTAGAATTCTAGAGGCAGAGCTCATGTTATATGTGGTTTTGCCACAATAAAAGCAGTGTGTGAGTTTGCATTAATTCTCTACCAGTGATCCTCTGTTTGTTAATATTTGGCTGCCTACAAACGTTTTACCCAAACTTGTAGCTTCCCTTTTGCCTTGTTTTAGTTTGCCTGTTTTGAACTTTTTACAGTTTTAAATCATAGTGGAGTCAAATGTAAAATTTGCATGCTTTTGTCAAAGTGGTTCTTGTATTAATTGCTGTAAAATATTCATCTCGATTAACTTACTTCAGTCATCTTACTCTTTTCATGTTGAAGACCTCATTTCATTTAGAATGTCATGTGTGTGCGGTGTAACGGTAGAATAAATGCTTGTGTTTTGAAATGCTGACAGCCCGTCAACAGTTTCCCCAACCATTCATCAGACTACACGTTCTCTTCACCACACACATAACATAAAACTGTCATACATCAAGTTCCAGTGCTCAGGGACTGTGTACCTGAATTCTCTGTATTCTCTTTTCCGTCTTCCAGGTCTATGCGACCCCACCTCGATTGCTGAGGTTCTGTGGCCATATTTTGTCTCTGGGAGGCAATTTTCTCCCTACCCTCCCTGTTCATTATTTGCTACTGAAACTTCTAACATTCCAGGACTAGCTTCCCCACGTCCCTACAAAATGGCGGCACCGGATGATGCTCAGATTGCTAACCGCACCGGGAGTCTCTTCTCAGGATGGTGCATTTCTAAGGCCCAGGCTGAAAGTCACAGCACCTGGTCCGTCTCTAGCCTGAGCAAGAGCCTGCTTCTTCTCCAGGTCCCTGGCAACCGGTCCATTTCAAGCTGTAATGCCAAGCTATTTTTTTAGCCTCGGCTCTCCAGCATAAAAAACATTCTCACCTTCCAGCTTCTCAGTGCTTTCTTAGGGATGGCATCCTTTGACAAATGACTCACATTTGCAGCTCCCGCTGAACCACAAAGCTCCAGCCTCCCCTGACCTTTTCCTCAGTGCTCTGTGCCCTCTTGGTTTCCGTGCACCGTGACTCTTTCTTATTTTTGAGCAGAGCTTGACAGCCTTCTTGTGCTCTATCATGTCCCTCCACACTGAGGTGGAGGGAGGAGAATTTCTGCAAGGATTCAAACCACTATGAACAAACAGGGCAGTGGAGTTTGATTGTTTATCTGTGTCTCTGGGAATCAAATTTAACACCTTGCTCGTGCTAGGCAAGTGCTTTACCATGGAGCTAGACCTCAGTCTTAAAATATGTTTAGCAAAATAGTGTAATATTGATGATACATGTAATGGGAAAAGAAGAAATCATTAAACAAGACAAATGGATGCTCTCATCTGAAATATGAAACAAACAAACACACAATAACAACAAAAACCTGTACTGGGTTAGAAATCTATAAATGGAGATTATATCTAGATTTTCTGGGCTGACTGGAACAGAGGTGGATTAAGAGACTTCAGAATGACATGTTAGAAAGAAATATGTCTTAGTTTGAGTTTTACTGCTGTAAAGAGATACCATGACCAAAGCAACTCTTATAGAGGACAACGGTTAATTGGGGATGGCATACAGGTTCAGTCCATTCAGTACATTTAGTCCATTATCACCAAGGTGGGAGCATGACAGCACCAAAGCAGGCATGGAGGAGCTGTGAGTTCTGCACCTTCATCCAAAGGAAGTCAGGAGCAGACTGTCTTCCACATGGCTAAAAGGAGGGTCCCAAAATTCCATCCCTACAGGGACACTGTAATGGCTATACCTGGTTATCATTTTGACTGTATCTGGAATGAACCACAATCCAAAATTGGAGGGCTCACCTGTGATCCAGATCTTGAGGTTAGATGACACAAGTTTCTGACCTGGATCTTGGCATGGAGATCTTGAGGCATAGTGGCCATGAAACGCTTAGGCCCAGGCAAGGTAGTACACGCCTTCAATCCCATGAGACTAAGACAAGGAGATCTCTGAGTTCAAGGTAAGCATGGGACAAAGCAAGTCCCAGATCCAGGCATGGTGGTACACACCTTTTATCTGGGCCACATCTTCTGCTGGAGACCTACATAAGGACATTGGAAGAAGGAAGATTCACTCTTCTTTTCCTGCTTGCACTTTCTTGCCAGCACATCTGTTGGAACCTACTTCTAGAGAAGAGCAGCTGAAATAACTCTACTTGTGGGACTGAGCAACTACTAGATTCTTGGACTTCTCAATCACAGCTGCCCATTGTTGGGGTAGTCAGACTAGAGACTGTAAGTCATCACAACAAATTCCCCCAATAGAGAGAGTCATTCTATGAGTTCTGTGACTCTAGAGAACCCTGACTAATATAGACACACTTCCTCCAACAAGGCCACACCTACTCCAACAAGGTCACACCTGCTAATAATGCCACTCCCTGGGCCAAGCATCTTCAAACCACCACAGAAGACAAGAGGAAAATGAGAAGGACATAGACTGAGTGTGATGCAGTGGCTGTGTGTACCACCTAGCAAAACCAGGACAGATGGTCAAGTGACAATCCACCTTGCCATCTTAGAGGCATCACTTCATCCTCTCTTATTCAAGGCCGTTTCATACTGTCTGTCTGTCCATCTATCTATCAATCTATCCATCTATCCGTGTGTGTGTGTATGTGTGTGTGTGTGTGTGTGTGTGCGCGCGCGCGCGCTGCTAACCAATTCCAGGGCCTTGAGTATGCTGGACACATGTTCTTCTCCTGAGCCCACCCCCAGCCTTTGCTTATTTCTTTGAATGTCACCACTGCTACACTTCTCTGTTCTTCATATTGCTCTGTTTTCCTACTAATTCAAAAGGGAGCATGGGGAACATCTGAATTTCTTAGTTTCCACCATTCCTCAAATAACACTCTTTCTGCTCTAAGTTCTCATTCCTAGTCGTCAGATAGGCCTCTGGCTTCCAGGTGTCCAGTCTGAAAATGTCTTTCAAGATGCCATTGACACCTGGTTCTCTAAGCAACAGATGTACAGGGTGGCAGAGACATGACCCAAACATGACAGTTTCTGCTGCCTGCAAGCATTTGTCTCCAAGGAGTGGGGTGGATAATCCAGGTACTTTGAGTAGAGACACATCTACTCAGGCATTCAGAACCATGGTGGGGAGCAGAAGGAGGATTTGAACTTCCTTTTCCTTTATCTTCTTCTACAGCAAGAACAAAAAGAAATCTTCTCGTGTAAAATCTGAATATACAGTATGTTGACATGTATAGCTCTTCAACCCTTCTCTTAAATTTTGCATTGAATTTAAGTGATGTTCTCCAACATAAATTGATAATAGACAATCATCAAGGTGCTAGGGGATGGCTTTTCTCAGGTATGAAATGCAAGACTGTAGCTATGCTTTCCTCAGATAATGTGTATATGGGGAGCACAGGTGTTGAAACCTCAAAGTATCGCCATGCATTCCTTGGGAGATTATCCTCACTGAAAGGTGCTGCCTATGTGAAATAAATAAAGCACTTCTCTTCAAAGCCAAGCTGATAAAATGATGACATCTATTTTGTGGAACTAGGAATGAAGAGGTTATAGCAATTGATGACATCTTAACACTTGCATAACAAGTTTGCCATAGAGTGAATTTTATTCAATTCCTCTAACTTGCTTCCTACAACAATTGTAAAAAGTTACACAAAACATGGTTATTTTCCATATTTTTCATTGATAAACTGACACTTGGAGAGACTAACATTTTTTTAAATAAATCTAAATTATGAGATAAAAGTAAGAATCAGAATGTTGACTCTTAACCCATTGATTCTCCCAGGAATAAGTGTAACTTCCTTCCACTGGGCAGTGACAGAATAAAGCTCCTCACATGTATCATGTGACACCTATGCCCCTTGACTTGTGATTGTGTACCCACATGGTAATGAAAAGCAAATATAGGTCTCTGTTCCTCATCACAAGTGTACCACAACATGAAGTGACACCCTGGAGATGCCCAGTCCTGACATTCTCAACACATGGCACCTGGCTTTGCTTCTTGTGGGCAGTGGTAGACCTGACATTACCCAAACATTCTAAACACCCCAAATCTCCAACAGCCAGAGAAAGCAGTAGCATGTCACCCCAGATGAGTTTAAGTACTCAAGTTCCGTTCATGGTTCTGCTATCAACGGTAGTCTCGTGTCAAAATTTCCAAGACTTCGCATTCTTCTACCTTTGAAGACCTATAACCTGCTAAATCAACAAGGTTTGTACTTCTAATTAACGGAAAAATGTATCCCAGTGGTTTAGTCGACAAAGGTAGGGTTTTGTTATTGTGTCTGTTTTTAGCATTTCAAGAAGTCTTTTTTTTTTTTTTTTTTTTGGTTCTTTTTTTTCCGGAGCTGGGGACCGAACCCAGGGCCTTGCGCTTCCTAGGTAAGCGCTCTACCACTGAGCTAAATCCCCAGCCCCAAGAAGTCTTAATTTAGGCTGACAGGTCTTAGGTCCTGAGAGAACCCATCAAGGAAGGAGTAAGTTACAGCCTTCTGTTCTACTGGCTGTTACACTATGGCCATGGCATTCCCAGGCATCATTCCAGCAGGATGGCAAAACCTCATCTAGCCCATTCTTTCACTTAGGCTCCCTTAACCCTTCCCAAATATAAGGAAGTTTTCTAGAAGTCTCTGCAAGAATTTTCCTGAGGTCTCTGTAACTGTTTGACATGACAAACGTCCCTTGCATGGGAGCCTGGGAGGTGGTGGTAGTGGGGGCAGGTTTGTCAAACCCAAATTGTAGTAAGTAGAAATCTGTCACCTGATGTTGGACATGTGGCTAATACAACCTCAGCCCAGGTATGATGGCGGAATCTGCTCCCCTTGGGCCAGACCTTATGTGGTGATGTTAACAGATAATGGATATTCAAGGGGAAAGAAAATGAGGAACAGAGCCCACGTGCATTTAAAAGTGGGAAGAATGTTCCCATAGCTTCCCTCCCAGTCTTACTCCCAAATGCAGGGCGTACATGTTCTTTTATGTATATTTAACCGAATGACCCAGGAGAAGGCCTCTGAAACTTTCCAAAGTGTCAGTCATCGATAACAATGGGTTTCTGTAGCCCACATTTGAACAACAGCTTCTCTCACCTTAGAAAGGCAGTAGGACCCTGTAATCTCACTGGAACAGAGAATGTTGTGAATGGACCGGTCCCAGATGGGTGCGTTATGAATGGCTGGAGAGCTGTCCTGGGATGGCACCCGTTGGCTGGCATCAAGCCACCGAGAGGCTTACGGTGATTGAAATTGCTGACATGCCTGGGAGTCATTTTCATTATCTTTATTGACAATTAGCTTTAATGACAAAACAAAACAGTCAGGCACCAGTAACTCTGAAGCATGTAACTTTTCTGTAATAATAATAATAATAATAAAATAGCATGCAGTGGTTGGAAGGCAAGTCTACTAACTCCGGGCCCTTTCCTACGCATCAGTGACAGGCACTGGCTTACAGAGAGTGGCCAGGGAAAAGTTACTCGCTGGGTTCATTAGAGGAGTTAACGTTCCATGTGGGCTTCGAGCTATTGCTTTACAAATTACCTCAGATAATTAATAGAAAGTGTGTTGCAATAATGAATGGCATTTCAGTAACTTCCTCGACAGCCTGAATTGAGAAAATCCACTGGTACTTAATACATTCCTCCCTTTCCTGAATGAATCTGTTCCTTGGAACGGGTTGGCAATGCCTTGCCTAAATAGACTTAACGGTATCGTGAATTGAATTTGTCCAAGTTGAGAGTTGTGACTGGCCTCTGTCACGGTCTTGATTTTAGGAGACAAAGCTAAGGGACGATTTTGGTGTTTCTCGGTAGACATGCGGTTACAACCTCATTCAGAACACATCCTTGTTACAACCTTGATGTTACGACCTTGTTCAGAACACATCCTTGTGGTGAGGACCTGAATCCCACATTATAGGGAGGTCTCTCATCTCTAGTTCCCAGGCGCCAAATGCCACCAGCCCTCCTCAATAATCTTAATGAACCCATGCTCCCCCACATCCCCAACTTTCCCCTATGGACCAACATGTCCTGGTCATTACTAAATTTTCAGATGCTCTGTAGCCTCACATGCCCCTCCCATCCATCCTCACATGCTTCTCCCATCCATCCTCCCATGCTCCTCCCATCCATCCTCACATGCCCCTCCCATCCATCTTCACATGCCCCTCCCATCCATCCTCACATGCTCCTCCCATCCATCCTCACATGCCCCTCCCATCCATCCTCCCATGCTCCCCCCATCCATCCTCACATGCCCCTCCCATCCATCCTCACATGCCCCTCCCATCCATCCTCCCATGCCCCTCCCATCCATCCTCACATGCTCCTCCCATCCATCCTCACATGCTCCTCCCATCCATCCTCACATGCTCCGCCCATCCATCCTCACATGCCCCTCCCATCCATCCTCCCATGCCCCTCCCATCCATCCTCACATGCCCCTCCCATCCATCCTCACATGCTCCTCCCATCCATCCCCATGTATTCCTCCCATCCCTCCTCACAAGCTTCTTCCTCACAGCAGGTGCTGAACACACACCACGTTCTCTGAGGCCATACCTCAGAAGTTTGTTGGTTTGTTTTACAAGTTCCCACCCCACCTCCCTTCCCAACCTGTGAACAGCAGTCTTACCACTGAAGCCAAGAACCTTGAAGCTCTTAGTGATCGTGTGAATGAGGCCAAAAGCAAATGCAAGGAGTCTCTAGGGAGTTGTTTTTCTCTTGATTCTGAAAGCCAGGGTCTAAACTCTGAGGTTTTACAGCCAAGTGTGGTAATTGCTTTAGGAAAAGCAAGGAAAACACACTTTTTCGTTACCCATCCCTTTTATAGCACTCCATGAGGTCATACCTTCCTCTGAATAGATACAGGAGTCAAAAATATTGACACGATCTATTTAACATTCATTTAAGACCCTCTTGGGAGTGACCCTAGAGCTCTGGGTAATGATGTCATCCAGCAGGACGATCTCCCCTCTCTACTTGGGTTTCCTCTCTGGTCACGGCATCTACACAGGCGGCTGTTGTCCTCGGGAAATGAGGAGTAACGTTAAAGAAGCTGTCGCTAACACATTCCCCAGCACCCATGTGTCTTCTTTCCATTACTGCATGCAGCATTTCTCAAAGCCCAGTGAGGTAAACAGTTTGAGACATGATCGGGGACTGGAAACAGACCTCAGCTATAGAGGACTTGCCTCTAACCCATGGCTTTGCATGTGATTCATTCATTCTGGAGTCCGATGATGGGAATGAGTCCCAACAACTGAGCATGCTGGGTAAACACACGGGCTGTGGACAAGTTCGTTTCTTCATGTTCCCAAGGCTCCATTTCCTTATGAAGGTAATAAAAATGTCTACCTTGTGGGATCACCTAGAAGATAAAGTGAAATAATGCCCATAAAATGCCCAACACCAGGTAGCTCTGCTACTGTACACAGAATGCCTCACCAGGGTGCTATAACGCAGACACTCTCAACGGAGCCAGTCTTCCCTGCCCCTGGGAAATACCTCACTGTTCGATGGTCCAACAAATCAACCCCATGCTCTGGGAATCTTAATAAGGAAGAGATACATTTTTGCCTGAGGGTTGGCAAAGGCTTCCTGAAGGTGGCAATGCGGGAGCTGAGCCCTACATAGTCTATAGTACTTTTGGTAAAGCTCTGAGAAGAAAGGTTTTCCCAATGCAAGTGTTGCAGCTCTGGAGAGAAAGGCATCCTGGCAGTCCAGAGCCAAGGAATAGCATAAAGTCACATTGCACAACAAACCTCACAAAAGACATTGATTGAGGAAGATACAAAGAGGCGGCTGCCTCTACTTAGACAAGAAGGGCGCTGAATGGAGGCTGACTTATATAGGGTTTCTTGAGGGCAGAGCTTTCCAGGATGGAGATTTCTAGGGTGTGGAGTGGTAATATTTCAAGCCCTGAGCTTGGGGAAAGCCTGGTGACTTGTGGGATTTCAAGCTTGGGGATTGCTGGACACGTTTTGATCAGGAATTGGTGGGTTTTCAAGCTCAGGAATTGGTGTTTTTTGTTTTGTTTTGTTTTTGTTTCTTTTAGCTCAGAGATTGGTGGGTTTTCAAACCTGGAAGTGAGCTCAGACCTATTACCCCACAAGAAGCAAGGAGCAGAGGAGAGGAAAAGCCTGAGGTTGAATGGCAGGGAGGGCAGACGAGGGATGCAGAATAAGAGAATATGTAGCCAGCTTGGACTACATCTGACAGAGGAATACGTGAGGGAAAGAGCTGCACATGAACAAAGAGAACAGCAGATTCACATTAGAGTGTAGGAAGGATCTAGAACACCCGACCCTAGGTTCATGTTCAGTAGGTAACAGAGAAACGTGAGAACTTCCCAAACAAGTTGGGATGAGCATTCCAAATGTCATCTGGACCCTGAATTGCAAGGAAGAGAGCTGGAACCAGGAAGACGTTAGATAGAACACAAGAAATAAGCAAATGTAGGAAGAGGGTGGCAGGTCAGCACCCATCCTTCAAGAGAGATTGCTAGTGTCAACGACACGAGCCTGTCCGTCTTTTCTCCAGAGCAATGCTCTTCCATCCCTTTCTGGAACGGAAAGCCTTGCGTGTTTAAGGCAGTATTTAAGAACTAGAGAAGTGGGGAAATCCTAAACATTAAATGATAGGTAGAAAGTAAGGACGTTCTGTACACAGTAGCAATGCAGTGCTGCCTGCCTGAATAGTTTCTAGGTCACTCCTCCATGCTCCTCGTGTTGCTGTGCAGTGTCCAGGGTTGTTGTCTGCCGTTGGCCCATTGCCCCGTAGCTCTGCATTTTAGCTTTCCTCTGGACAAGGGATGCTGATCAAAACTACAGAGAAAAGAAAATACAGGTTGAGCTTTCTTCCAGGAATTATTTAACCAACGCTGCCTATTTTCAAGATGACCCAAAATCAGATACAATCAAAATCTCTTAAAACGCTTATATTCAAAGATGCATCTATACTTCAAAGATGGCATTGCTTTCAGATTTTTACTAGAAGCTGAGAGGCAGGAGACTGACAGCACGGGAATTTTTAAATGAGCTATGAACTGAGAATTTTAGGAGCTCCAGTGGCTCCATTGGCCAGGACGCGGTGCTTATGTGAACATGTTTATTGAGAGACACATTGAATGTGGAGAGGAGAAGATGTGAAGATATAATGAATACACATTCAAAGGACATCTGGGGACATCTTGAGATGCAGCCCTGGAGCTTGAAGCTGGCCATGCAAAAATAAATAAAAATCCAGATTCTTACATGTCCATCAATCTGAAAGGGACTACAGACAAAAACGCGAAGTACTGTAATATCTTAATTGTTATTGTTTTTAAAAAAGGAAGTTGCGATTTCAGAAATGGTAAGGTATTTCTTGACATAAAATATAAAAAGTTATAAGAAAAAATTGCTAATCGTTGTTCATATAAGAAGCGGGAACCCCTGAAAGTGCAGGTTAATATGGTTAGCACAAATATACGTTTCTAAAGACACAAAGCAAGCAACAGCAGAGGGAAGAAGCATTTGCAGTGCATAAGACCTCCTCTTGCCTGGTTCCACACTTCCATCAGCAGGAATGGGAAGACACACACACACACACACACACACACACACACACACACACACACCTGTTACCTTTGTGAAACTATCACCCGTGACCTCCATGTTGACTTTTATCCCTTGAGCTAGTCAACATTTTGTCACTGGGACAAATACCTATGGAAAGCAACTAAAAGGAGCAGACATTTCTTGGGGGATCACAACTACAGAGATTTCGACATGTGACTTGGCTCTGAGGCTTCTAGACCTAGGGAGAGGCAGGGCCTGATGTAGAAAGCCTAGTAGAAGAAAGGTGCTTGGATTATGGTGGCCAAGAAAGCAGAGAGAGAGAGAGAGAGAGAGAGAGAGAGAGAGAGAGAGAGAGAGAGAGAGAGAGAAAGGGACAAGGGACAAGGGACAAGGGACAAGGGACAAGGGACCCCTAACAATCTCTACAGATACACCCCCTGGTGACATACTTTTTCTAACTGGTCTCATCTCCTAGCTGTCCATTTCTCAAGGGACTAAGCAGCCCATGGATAAAGTTGGGGCCCTCATGATCCAATCATCTCTGAAAGCTGTACCTTAGAATATCGCTGTATTGATGATCAAGTCTTTAAGACACAAGGCTTCAGGGGACATTTCATGTACAAATCGCAACGTCTCTATATCATGTCATTCAGAGACAGTCCAAGAGCCAGTGTGTAAAGCTTAATCCCAGTACTTGAGAGGGAAGAGATTTGCAAATTAGAAGTCAAATTGGGCTATATAATGTGCCTCGGTAAATAAATGCATAAATAAAAAACCCAAAGAAACCTAGGATTCCCCCTATTCCCTGGGACCTTAGAGAATTCCATCTACACTTCTCGTTTTTGACTCTTCATTCACCCACGCCTGATTCCTAAAACCATCCCTACTGTGCTGTCTCATACAAAACCCCACATGGTCACTTCTGTGAACATTCCCGCCAAGTCTTTTGTGTGTGCGTGTTTGCAAACTTATTTTATTAAACCTACTTGATGCCAAGTGTTACATGTTTTAACAGGGCAAGGTGTTGCTTCAATATCCACTGTGAGATGTTTAGATTAGGCTAAATAGATTATTTCCTCATTTCCTTGTGGTTGGAAGAACTCTGAGACCCTCTCTGCATGACACATTATTTTTTTTTCCGGAGCTGGGGACCGAACCCAGGGCCTTGTGCTTACTAGGCAAGCGCTCTACCACTGAGCTAAATCCCCAACCCTTGCATGATACATTATTGAAGTGCACAGTGCACTTTGAAATGCTCAATACATTATTGTCAGCTGTGGCCACACTGCTGGACAACTGCACTCTGGATATCTTTCTGCTGTAAAATTGTAACGCGGTGCCCATCCATCAACTTTTCTTCATCCTTACCCTCTACTCTCTCCCCTTTCAAAACCTCCATTCTAGGCGAGCCTAGAAAATCTGCTTCATTTCCATATGAGAGCAACTACGTAGCATTTGCTTTTGTGTTTTTGTGCCCGGCATATTTGATCCAACGTCATGATCTTCATCCTTCTCTATTTCATCATAGATGATGGGATTCATTTTTTTATAGCTTCATTGCATCCCATCGTGCATATGCAGCCCTTGTTCTTTATCTGTCCGTCGGCTAATGGACACTTAGGTTGTTTTCGTTTGTTGGTTACAGTGAATCATGAAGCAATGAAAATGGGGGTGACTTGTCAACCTGCTTTAGCTGCATCCCAGCTCTCCAAGGTGATATTTCACCATATCTCCCCTCATAGGAGCATCTGTTTGCTTTTCATCCTTTTCCATCCTTTTACCATGACTACGCCACCATTACTCTTCAAAACTACGCTGTCACATTTCTTCATGCTGTGTATGTATGTATTCAAAGATGACCTTTATAACACACTGGCATCTATTTTCTTACACACACACACATATACACACATACATACAGCACACACACATACACACACATACACACACATACACATACACACATACACACACATATACATACACACACATATACACACATACACATACACACACATACACACACATACACATACACACACATATACATACACACACATATACACACATACACATACACACACATACACATACACACACATACACATACACACATACACACATATACACACATATACATACACACACACATATACACACATACACATACACACATATACACACACATATACATACACACACATATACACACATACATACACATACACACACATACACACACGTACACATACACACACATACACATACACACACACATACACACATACACACACATACACACATACACACATATACACACACATACACACACATACACATACACACATACACACATATATACACATACACACACATACACACACATACACACACATATACACAACACACATACATAGATGCACACACAAACACACATGCACACACACGCGCACACACAAACACTTCTTCTGGTAATCTTGTCCTTGCATCGTCTCCGGTAGTGACTCCCGCACAGTCAGACATCTCATTATTCTCCATTCATGAGTTTGTTTCAGCCTCTGTCCTCTAACCACCGGTCCTTCCAGCTCCAGGTCTCTCTAGTATACCACCTCTAACAATTCTTTAACCCAACCCAGATAAGAAAGAATATTAAATCTGTTGTCACTCACTAACCTGGAATCCTTTCTGTTTGTTTGTTCTATGAGTCAGGGTTTCTCTTTGTAGCCCTGGTTGTCCTGAAACTCACTCTGTAGACCAGGCTGGTCTCAATCTCAAAAGATTTGCCTGCCTCTGCCTCCCAAGCGCTGAGATTAAAGGTGTGCACCACCACCACCCAGCTAACCTATAATCTTTAATTCCCTTCTTACTGCCCTTAAGTCCCACCTAAAATAATGTAATCATATAACTTACCTGCCCATCGTATTTCTTCAAATTCTTCTGATGTTAAAAATTAAGTTTCATGAAGTCTGTTATCTATTGCAATAATAAAACATTTGAAGATGTGTGCATTATAAGAAGAAAAGGTTTATTTAGCTCAAAGTTCTGGATGTTCAACAAAACAAAATGGCCAAAGCATTTATATGCTTGGTTCCGATGACAGTCTCGTGAAAAATGGCATCTCAATTGTGGGAGAGCATGCAGAATAGATCGTATGGTGAAGGAAAAAGTCAGAGACAAACTCAAGAGCTATACTAATGCCTTTTAAGAGTAGGTAGCGGGGTTGGGGATTTAGCTCAGTGGTAGAGCGCTTGCCTACGAAGTGCAAGGCCCTGGGTTCGGTCCCCAGCTCCGAAAAAAAGAACCAAAAAAAAAAAAAAAAAGAGTAGGTAGCTCACTGGTCTAACCACACTCCAGCAAGCTTCACCTCTTTAAAGGTTGCACCCCCTGGAAGCTCTGGTTGCTTGGCATTGTTGTACATATGGGGTCTCGAGCCCCTTCAAGCTCTTCCAGTTCTTTCTCTGATTCCTTCAAAGACTATACATGGACTGACCCTGGACTCTGACCTCATAGGTAGCAATGAATATCCTAGTAAGAGCACCAGTGGAATGGGAAGCCCTGGGTCCTGCTAAGACTGAACCCCCAGTGAACTAGACTGTTGGGGGGGAGGGTGGCAATGGGGGGAGGGCTGGGAGGGGAATACCCATAAGGAAGGGGAGGGGGGAGGGGGATGTTTGCCTGGAAACCGGGAAAGGGAATAACACTCGAAATGTATATAAGAAATACTCAAGTTAATTAAAAAAAAAAAGGTTGCACCCCCACCTCAGTACTGCAACACTGCAGACCAAGCTCCTAGCTCACTAACCATTCATTATAGGGACACATTCAAACCACATCCAAATCTAATCTTGTCACTTTAAATTTCATGTGTTGAGCTTCCCTGACTGTTCAGGGAGCCTCTAGAGTCTTCAGTGGAACAACTAAGGTTAACCAAAGTCATAAATTAAGGCCCAGATGATATAAGTAGTGTCCTAAGGAAAAGATACCCAGGGATGTACCCTGGGGAAGCCATGTGAGGATACAGCAAGAAGTCAATCATCTACAAACTTAGGAGAGAAGTCTCGTGAGAAATCAAACACGCTGGCTCCTTTGTTTGGAATTGTAACCAACAGAACCCCAAGGGGAAAAAAAACCCACCAAGGTTATGGTGACAAAGATGGCAAAATTCGAAGCTTAGTTAACTCCAATGTTCTGACAATTTCTGGACAACTCATTGAATTTAGCAGAAAAAGAGAAGAAAAAGGGAGACAAAAGAGAAAGAGAGAAGAAAGAAAACACAACAAAATCCCCTCACACCAGAAGACTGGCTTTGTAACCTCAAAACCCAACATCAGTGACACACCCCCTCCAAAAGGTCTTGCCTCCTAGTCCTTCTAATCCTTCCAAATAATGTCACCCCTCGGTGACAAAGCTCTCAAATACATGAGCTCACGGGGGCCCTTCTTATTTAAACCACTGCAGACCAGAGGCCGGATAATATGTGAAGAGGTTTATTTGCTCCGTATATTGGCAGGTGAACGTTTAAACAGTATGGCACTGTCTCTGGACAGAGCCCCCACCGCATCACATCGTGGTAAGTGACATTCCGGTAGCAGGCATGAGCATCAGAAGAAGAGGTCGTCCGCAATGCAAACACCCTCACAGTTGGTCAATGCCACTACTCTCATAATGGTGGGAGAGAAGCATCAGGAGTGACTCTGTCAGACCCCCAGCACAACTCCCCAGCTGTGCCACACACACTCTCTGCTTTCCTTATTCACCACATTTATTTTCTATCTTAACAAGTTTAAGTCACACGAGAGTGGGTTTTGCCTATTTTCTACTAACTCCATGACCTACAACCTAATAGCCACCCAGTAAATATTCTTTTGATAATAAACAAGTTAACATATCAGTACTTTTTTTATTATACCCAAAAAAACTCTTACAAATCAATAAATGAACTCAATCAAATTATCAAAAACCTGAACATTATTAACTAACCAACGAACTTTATAGATGACAATACACACAATATATTCAATATTGTTTATAATTAAAGAAATGCAACTGTAAACAAATGAATTTATACATCAGATGATAGTTTTTTTAATTTAAATATTCCTTTGTTGAAGATGAAAACAGGTACCACTATGGTTTAAAAATTGCCTCCCCTATAAAACACACATTGAAAGTTAATCCTTAGTGCAACGCACTAAGACAGTGTTTCTCAACCTGTGTGTCACAACCTCTTTAGGGGTTGAACAACCTTTTCCCAGGGGTTGCCTAAGACCACTAGAAAACACAGAGATTTACATTATAATTCATGACAGTAGCAAAATCAGAGTTATGAAGTAGCAATAAAAATGATCTTATGGTTGGAGTCACCATAACATGAGGAACTGAATTAAAGGGTGGCAACATTAGGAAGGTTGAGATCCACTGCCTTAAGACAAGAGACCTTTAGCTGGGCAGTGGTTGTAACATGCCTTTAATCCTAGCACTACGGAGGCAGGAGGCAGCCCGGTCTACAGAGTGATTTCCAGGACAGCCAGAGCTACACAGAGAAACCCTGTCGGGTGGGGGAGATGAGACCTTTGGAAGGTGTTTAACTTACTTGTCTATGGGGGGGACCTATCCAGAACCTTACTCTTCCCGTGCCTCATCTCATAGGAGGTACAGTGTGAGTGTCCGCGCTCCAGAGGACAAATCAAGAAGATGCTATCTTGTCCATGAAAGCAACTCTCTTCATCACACCTACTAGCATATTTATCCTAAAAGAGCCCTCAAACTGTGAGGAATAATCCATCGATAAGTGGAATGTTATCAATAACACTAAATTGTTATGTTATAGCAGGGGATACGTTGTTTCTTTCACTGGACCAAAGACAAAAGTCAAAAGCAAATTGCAGAGGAAAGGGTTTAATTGGCTTGTATTTCCTAGTTCATATGTAATCTGTCTCTGAGAGATGCCCAGGCAGGAACTCAGGGAGAGAAGGAGCTTGGAGTCAGGAACTGAAGCAGAGACATGGAAGAATGCTGCTTACTAGATTGCTCCCTGGACGCAGTCACTTTTCTTGTACAGCCCAGAGCCACCTGCTCAGATATGGTGGCCTACAGTGGCTGGGCCTTCCCTACATCAACCAGCAAACAAGAAAATGCCCCGTAGACATCCCCACAGGCCAACCTGAGATTCAGTTGAGTGAGATTCAGTCTTTCCAAGTGTGTCTAGTTCTGTGTCAAGTTAACAAAAGCTATGGCGAGAGCATGAGCCAAGACAGCCCTTTGCGTAGTACGGTGGAAAGTTAGTTGACGTTGTCTTTTGATAGCGTTTGACAAAACTTAAGGCGAATATCTTAACACATACGCAGTAGGATATTCACTCACAACTTTGATTACAGCAGCAAATATTAGATTTGGCACAATATGAGACTTTAATTAAAATGGGCACACCCCTCCAAGGAAATGGTTTAGACTTGTTAAAACTGAAGAGGAAACAGGCACTAAGATCTGTGGTAGAGTGCTTGCTTAGTATGCAGGCATCCCTGGGTACAGTCTTCAGTACTAGAAAACATTGAAATGGACGTTAGTCAATGCTTACTGATATAAAATGGTGTCCATTATAGCCAACAGTGAAGTGATGAAGGAAATAATCTACTTTACATGGGTGTGTGCGCCTGCACTCATTAAAGCTTTCTAGGAGGCTATACCAGAAGCTTCTAAAATGACCGTTTCTCTACTAAAGTCCCAGAGTTTGGGGAGAGTTTTGGTCTTCGTTTTAAAGTATATCTTTATTCATTTTTGCAGAGCTAAGGATTGGCTTGGCATAGGACAAGCAAATACGCTCAAAACCCAGTTCTACCCCCAGGTCTTATTTCAATTTATTTTATTTTTCTGTAATATCTTCTCTACCAGAAAGATCGCTTTGGTTTTTTTGAAGAGAGATGGACTTAATGCCCACACCACATGTGGGAACCCACGAGCACATGCACACATTCCGCGGTCTGTAGAACAAAGGGTTAAAGCAATTTCATATTGTTTAATAGATCCAGGTTTATCGTTTAGAAGCTTTGTTTTCAGAAGGCAAAAGCAACCTGTCATAGTGGTTGATTAAGTGCTCTCCGTCTCCTACATACAAATACATAAGTTCAATAGTGGGGGCGGGGGGGATATCACCCAGGCACTTGTTTGGCATTTCAAAGACAAAGCAACCAATCAATAAACCACTTCTCGGCTTTGTGCGTCTTCTTTTTAGACAAGTACTGTGTTTGGGGATTTAGATAAATAATTCTATTTATTCAGCTATGTCCCTACTTACGGTTTAGCGCTGGGTGAGGTCTTAGAAGAAAACAAGCAGAGACCCTATCTCAAGAAGTTCGGGTACGAGATGATGGGATGAGCCGTATAAACACAAAGGCCGTGGCCTTGATCGACCGGCTTAATGGAAAAATGAAGAGGCCGAGGCCATGAGCAGAATTCAAGCTGCAAAACCAATAACTAATGTTTTTTTTTCCCCGAGAGTTGGCTTTTGAAAGTTAGGTTTTAATAGTCCACGTATCTCAGTAAATTATGACAAATCAGAAATGCTGCTATTAAAACGGACCCCTGGGGCAAAACTCCTCACAGAACCTATTTGAATTCAAGTCCATAGCAAAAGGAGACAGAGAACAAAATAACGCAACGCCGTTTCCAACCCCCCCCCCCATTTTCTGAAGGTAATTAACTCTTCTGAATTCAGATATAGGAAAATATTGCATAATGGGAGACAGGGACTATTTTGGGAGCTTGCTAAAGATGCAAGCATTCCAGGAGACTCCCGCCCCTCCACTCGCCCTTTCCTGAGTTAGTATGCCCATTATCAACCGGGTGTCTAAATCAGAGAAATTACTGAAATGCAAATTGAGCAGAGCCATTTATCTGTGACTGAAAATATCTCTGTGTTAACAGTGCACTGCTGATGAGATCTAAACAAGCCAGGGACTAGCCCAATTTACGACGGTGTTATTTAACCACAAGCAGCGTATAGCATGAAGCCGTTAGGAAACACGGTGGGAAATGGAGGGGAAGGTGAGGGACTGCACGGACCACGCTTTGTTAAGAAGAAAGGGGGCACGGGAAACCACGCTACTGCTGAGTGCACAGCGGGCATTTCAGATTGGTTAGCATAATTAAGGAGGGGAATTTAACAGTAGTGTTCTCAGTCTCTTACCCCACACCAGATTTACAGCTAGATAGTTCAGTTTGCTTTATGATTTAAGGTCTCTTAAAAGATTTCTGTAGGAAAATATTTCAACCTGCCATGATACCCAATATTCTCACAATTTACGGACTCGAACATCTTGTGTGCAAGACCGCTCTCTCCGTTAAAATGAATAAATCCCAGAGAAGAATGACTCTTTATCAGCTAATGTACCAGGGGAGGCAGGCATCCTAAAACTATGGAACTCTGTAGAAGGAAGCGGCGTGAATGGCACAGACACACCTTCCTTTCCAAATGGACAGATGGGGAATTGAGATCCAAAAGCAATCCAAGATCATCGATCTAATGGTTCATGGGATGCCTCAATGGGTAAGGGAGGTTGTCATGCAGGCCTGGTGGTCTGAGTTCAACCCCCTTTAACCCATAGTAGAAAGAGAGCTGTAATTCCCAAAAAGTTGTCCTCAGGTTTCCACATGCACACCATGATATATTAGATGTACTCTCTCATGTGTGTGTCACACATTATAATAATACATCATCATCATCATCATCATCACCATCACCACCACCATCACCATCACCATCATCATCATATCATCATCTGAGGGCAGGGGAGGTAGCTCAAAGGTTACAAGCACTTGCTGCTCTTGCAGAAAACCAGGGTTCTCTTAGCACCCACATGATGGTTCACAGCCATCTATAACTACAGTTCCAGGTGATCTCAGGCCCTCTTCTGGCCTCCACAGGCAACAGGTACACATGTGGTGCACCATACATACATATAGACAAACACTTATACATATAAAATAAAAATAAATAAATGTCTAAAAAAGAAACTGCCCCCTAAAGTTTGGATATTGTCTGGGACCAGTACAACATCCAGATAGACCGAAGCAGGCACTGATGGGTGATGTCCATGGTTGCAGGGGCAAAACTTGGTTTTGTGAGAGCAAAACTAGCATTTGCAAGGGCAAAGGTAGCTTACTTTTGACAAATTACTCCTTTCCTTAACTCTTTGCTCTTCTATGGCCAAAACCCACTGACTTCTCCTGATTTGACTCCCAGCAGCAAGGGATTAAGAAAGGAAGTTAATTACCTGGACCCTTTGTTCTTCAATTTGAGGTCTGCTTACTGATCTGTGGAATGGCTCCAGTTCATTAACGCTTTGTGAGCCAGAGAAAAGGGAAAAACATTCACTCTTGATGAAGCAGAAAAAGAGGTTCAACCCTTTATTGACGAGAGAAAGAAAAGTCTTCTACTTCATTGCCATTCTTAGTATTTATACTCTCTCTAAAAAACTACCTCAGTACTAACAGGATAGTTGATTACAAATTTTTTAGAATACTTTCACATTTCAACAAGTTCAGAGTAAGTTTAAGGCACTAGTTCATGTCATAGATCGGCAAGGCTTAAGGAATTACAGTAGAATTGTTTACATGTCTTTCCATTACAATTAGTATCTCACTAAACACTTATTGTTACCAGCCCCTGTTAGCTCATTAAGAGTTTAAAGTAATAACTTTTATGTCACAAGTTAGCACCGTTTTGTCACAAATCATCTACACTGTGTCTTATTAGTTTTGAAGTTTTGTATAGATAAATTAGTCAATATTTTATTCTGCCCTTGCATCTACAATAAATTGTCCGTTCCCAGTTTATGACCTTTAGTTGCCAGATAATGGTCTTATACCTAACCTAGAAGGGATGGTTTTCTTGATCGTAAATTGTTTCAAGCCTGGTTTCTTTTTCTAGCTCAACTAACTGGTGACACAGGAAGGTTCACAAACCTCTATTTGCAGCTTTTATTCTGTAGAGGGCTTGGGATTACTTGTATAGATTTAGGAATTCTATAAAATCATTATCAGGAATTCTGAATCATCAATTCATCTACACAGCATTACTATATAAAAGTACATCTTCATGTTGATTCTACAGAAAATCTGCCCAGTAAGGTGGGCTGATGCCCCGGAATCATTAGTCTGTGAAATAGTATTGGAAAGGTGTATCTGCAGCAAGAAGCAATCCTGGAATGAGGTCTCTTGGTACCTTGCCTTTCAGAGCTCACCCATCACGAGTCATGGGTCATCTCCAAAAACCTGACGTGCATGCCTTAGCCTTTCCCAGATGGCTTCTGACAGAGTATGTCTTTCTAAAGATCATGAAGCTGTTGTCGGAACAATACTAAGACTCAGTGTCTCACTCTCTCCCTCACTGGGGCCTTTCCCATGCCTTGCTTCATAGAGCAGTCTCCTGTGTTTTCCTGGTTACTCTCTTCTGAGGGAAATGAGGTAGCCTGCTGTCCGTTTTGTTTTGTTTTTCTACTGATCTAAGGTGACAAAGTAGATATAAATGCTAGTGATTCAAACAGGATTTGGGGCACACATTGAGTATGTTGTTTTTCAAATCATTATTTGTCACGGGTTTCGCTAGACAAAAGTCTTTATAGGGTAAACTGCTGAAATTAGCAATACTTGGTGACCTGTTGTCTCCAATCTCTCTGTCATCCATTGACCAGCTCAACACTGGAGTGGTCATCCATGTCCTTGGAAATGACCTCATTCCTCACTACATGACAACTCAATATAGACTCTCTGGCAAGCCAAGAACTTCTTCTAAGAGGAATGTAGAGATGATGGTGACATTTGGAGAACACAGAAGACGGAGCTGGATCTTCCTATGGATCCAGTCAGGACAGGATCCAGTCGCCATTATGGCAGAGAGGACGCAGACCCGGGACCTGGACGAGTCTTTCTATAAGAGACAGAATGGTGTCCTTTATGTTTTCTTAGCCTCCGGTGATTAGCTTTGAAGCACCTAGTGGGCACCCTATGTGCCTACTATGTGCCTACTATGTGCCTACTGGGGCACTGGGGAAGATCTGGCAAAGAAAATAGAAACGATTTGAGAGGTGTCTATACAGATGTTTGAATGTTTCACCACCAAGAAATGATGAATGTTGGAGGTAATAGATAAGCTAATTACCCTGACTCAATCATTACATACCACACACACACACACACACACACACACACACACACACACACGTAAAACATCACACTGTACTGCACACTTTTTGGTGTACTTTCTTGGGTTCTATTGACTACTACCATTCCAACCCTTATTTCACCCCAATTCTTTTGAACCCCCCAACACTAGATAGCAGAGAAAGAAGGTTAGAGGGGAAAGAGGGCATAGACTTTAGATTACTTCCTGCTGACTAGAGGTGTAGGGTTCCTTGGGACATGTCCAATCTCCATCGTCATGAAATCTCCAAACATCAACCAGCAAACCAGCAAGCAGCAAACCAGCAATAGCAAAAGCATCGGGGAGCAGCTGCAGGGAGTGGGGGGGGGCAGAAGGGGGTGCAGCAAGTGCCACAGGCCCTCTTGGGGCTCTTGAATTTATACTTTCTCAACATAAGCTACCTGCAGCTGGCAAAAATGACGCCCCTTGTAGAGCAGGAGACAATCATAGTTATCTGTTGTGGGCACTCTGAAGCAGGCCCATATCCCACACCTAGGATTAAAACAAAAACATATTTGCATGACGTAACTGAGTTTTAAGAGAAACCAAAATTCTTACTATACTATACTCCAAAGATTTGTCAGGCAGTTGTGTATTAATTATTATAAGTAAAAATGGTTAAAAAAATTAATGAAAAGTAAATTTTAAAAGTCAAAGGAATGGGCTTTGGGAGGGGCTCAGCGGTTAAGAGCACTTACTCTCCTGCAGACAAACCAAGTTCCACTCCCAGGACCCGCACTGGGCTTCTAGCAGCTCCCTGTAACCTCAGCTTCAGGAGATCTCCTGCCCTCTTCTAGCCTCTGCATGCCCTGCACTCATTTGCACAAACCTTTGAGAAGGAGGATGCTGTTAGATGGCTGTGTACCTCCTAGTGTACAGCTTGGCGAGATTTTTCTTCTAAATTCATACAGCTCAAGAGCCGTACACACTTCAGACCTTGCTGTGGAAATCTGGGGGACAGGAACTCTGGTCAAGATGACACTGTACCTACATGCTTTCTTCCTTCCCTGTCCCCTAACGAAAACTAGCAACAATGACAGACAGCCATATAGGATAGGCAAAGCGGAGAGGAAAAAATATAGAAAGATCTCTATGGGGTTGGGGATTTAGCTCAGTGGTAGAGCGC
The DNA here is from genome assembly GCF_021556685.1 of Rattus norvegicus. Classification (NCBI taxonomy): domain Eukaryota; kingdom Metazoa; phylum Chordata; class Mammalia; order Rodentia; family Muridae; genus Rattus; species Rattus norvegicus. The sequence continues at coordinate 65,274,674 of NC_141549.1, forward strand.
TTGCCTAGCAAGCGGAAGGCCCTGGGTTCGGTCCCCAGCTCCGAAAAAAAGAAAAAAGAAAAAAAAAAAGAAAGAAAGAAAAAAGAAAGAAAGATCTCTATGGACCAGAAATAGAATAACCTCCGACTCTAAGAGAGACAGAAGCCATGAGCCAGCTGAGATCAGAGTCCAGAAGCCAGCAGTGGGGCTGGTGACCTCCCTACTGTGACCTGGAGCCATGGCTTTGTGGAAATACCGGGCCTTGGCAGAGGGAAGAATGAGCCAGTCTCCAACTGAGGTGGGTACCGTGTCTTCCCCTGTTGAACAGTTAGCGAATGTGAAATATCCCTGAAGCCCAACAGGAAGCCAGAAGTCCCAGGATTCCATTATAATAAGATCTGTTGCTAGACAGACAAGAGCTAACACTTTCTGAGCCCGTTCAATCAAAATCACTGGGGACAAAACTATGGCAACAAACGGAAAGCTTCTTACCCCGTTGCTGTGTGGGAAACAGCACCCTTGGGGATGTGTGGGCGTCTCACCAAAACACAAGGGGGGAAGGGATTGGTATGGGATTGAAGGAGTATGGTTGCCTAGGTAAAATGTTGCCTAGGTAAAATGTGAATGAAGAGATCGGGGTTGTCTTTGGTCGTCTTTATGTTTAAGTGAGCATTTCGGTGGTGTTAGCATACTCACAGTGTCTGACCCTTCCACACCGTTACCACCCTTCCAGACTTGTTGCTCCTTATCCAGGGGCATCTCTGAGCACATTACTCAATAACTCCGGTGTCTACACCTCCACCCGAACCAAAACTCCAGCAGCCACTGCACTTTTTCTTTCTGAATCGGACTACTCCAAGTACCTCACGAAAACACTCACGGACTCTATCCTGCGACTGCCTTTTGTTTCTCTGAGTAGAATGTCCCCCAGGTGCATTAACTTTGTAGCCTGCTTTAGAATTCCCCCCCCCCTTTTTTTTTTTGGTTCTTTTTTTCGGAGCTGGGGACCGAACCCAGGGCCTTGCGCTTCCTAGGTAAGCGCTCTACCACTGAGCTAAATCCCCAGCCCCAGAATTTTCCCCTTTTAAAGTAAAACAGTATTCTGTGAACATGCATTTTATTTATCCTTCTAGGACAGACACTCTGATTAGTTCCACTTTGGGGCTACTTTTTTTTTTCCGGAGCTAGGGACCGAACCCAGGGCCTTGCCCTTGCTAGGCAAGCGCTCTACCACTGAGCTAAATCCCCAACCCCCACTTTGGGGCTACCGAGAATAAATCCTGCTGCGAATACTAGTGTACAGATATCTCTATGGGCTCCCGTTTTCTTTTTTTTTTTTTTTTTTTTTTTGGTTCTATACCCAAAGTGCAATTCGGGATCATGTGGTAATTCTCTTTGTAAGTTTTAGAAGAACGGTCAAAGTGCTTTCCACAGTAGCTGCAGCATTGCTTCCAATAGCTTGAAGGCTTCCAATTCCCCCCACATCTCTGTCAACACTTGTAAGTTCTACCTGTTTTTCATTACAGCCATCCTACTGGGTGTGAAGTGGTATCCTCGAGGAATGAGGAGTGTTTTGATGGGCACAACGTGAGACAGGAATTCAAGGAGGACCCGGGGGCCTATTCCTTAGAAACTGCAAAGTTGAGTTAATGGGAAACACTGTGCTCAGGAACCTCTTTCCTGCTGCTCCCTGCCTGGCTTGGAAATAAAAGTTGCTTCTCTGCAGCCCCTCAATCTCGGGGTGGGGGTTGGGGGGGACACGACAGAAAGCTGCATTCAGACCGAAACAATTTCAAACTACAACAGTCCTACCTGTAATTTAAGAAAACAAGGTTTCTCAGTGAATAAGTAAAAGAAAAACCCTTACAAAGGGAGGGTCCGGGGGATTCTTTACAATGATAAACATCCTTGGAGAAATACTGATAGCTGCTATCCAAGCGGCCGACTGCCTCTGTCTCATATCCCAGTGTGATGAGTACTTTGCCAGCTCTAAGCTATTTTTCCCTGCTCAGCATCTAAGACAAATGGCAGAGACAAATGAGGAAAGTCACAAATAAAAACTTTCCCACTTAACATCATCCCACCAATTCAACTACAAATCACATAAAATGTAAAGACATATACCATGGGGCCACATCGGCATAAGACAAATGGTAAATGTGTCTGCTTCCCCAGACAGCAAATAGCTTCGGAAACAGTCGCTAGCCTTTTTCTTTCATTCTTTTTTTAAATTTTTTTATTGGTTATTCTATTTGCTTACATTTCAAATGTTATCCTTCCTTCCCAAGCCCCCTATCCCGTCCCCCTCCCCCTGCCTCCGTTAGGGTGTTGCCCCTCCCACCCACCCACTCCTTCTGGCCTCCCCACCCTAGCATTCCCCTACACTGGAGCATTGAGTCTTCCCAGGACCAAGGGCCTCTCCTCCCATTGATGTCTGACAAGGCCATCCTCTGCTACTTCTGAGGCTGGAGCCATGGATCCTTCCATGTGTACTCATTGGTTGGTCGTTTAGACCCTGGGAGCTTTGGGGAGGTTCTGATTGGTTGATGTTGTTGCTCTTCCTATGGGGTTGCAAACCTCTTCAGCTCCTTCAGTCCTTTCTCTAACTCCTCCATTGGGGTCCCGGTCCTCAGTGCGATGGTTGGCTGCGAGCATCTGCCTTTGTGTTGGTCAGGCAGAGCCTCTCAGCCTTTTTTAAATGTTTTCATTTCATTTCAGCTGGGGTTAATATGACTCCTTAATCTTATGGGACAACTCGAGGAGCCATAAAACTACAATGTGCCTTTCGTAGGTAAAGTAATCCTGTTCTTTATCATTGTCTCTTTTATTCATCTCTGAACAAGACATGTAGAGGCCAGGGACACTGCTGCTCTTTCAGCAAGGCCATCCAGTCTGCATTCACCACCGAGTGAGCCAGGCTCTCAGAGAATCTCCACCATCCTGATGAAATCGGGGCGGGGTCAGCTGGGACCCGCCTCTAGGGTCCTCTTCTGCAATTATTTTGCCCCTTTAGGCTTTGTTTTCCTGGAGGAAGATTCCTATATTTTCTTAATATTTTGGCCTCTCTCCTGTAAATAAAAGGAACAAGTAGGAAGCCTGAAATGCCAACTGCGCAATTTACATCCATCACTGCATAATTAGCAATTAGCTGAGCACAACAAAGAGACAGCCTGCTATGAATACCTCCACACTGCTGCAATCTGGACTGGAAGGCAGCGTTCACTCAGAGGTGCAAACTGGGAACCATCCAGGTATTTATCCAGAATACAGTATAACGTTTAAATGAGCTGCTTGGAACTGAGGTGGGGGAAGGAGGAGGGGGGAGGGGGAGGGGAGGGGAGGGGAGGGGGGAGGAGGAGACAGCAGCAAACTTGGGACTTCTCCAGAGACCTTTTTGCCTTGAGACCCAGCTCTCTGGTCCAGGTGGACTTTGCAAGGTTGCCTGTACAACTTGTTTTTAAGGAAGATGAAGCATCGTTCTGAGCAAGAACTTCAGGCCCTAAGCTACAGTTAGCAGCTGGAGGGGGTTTTTCAGGCTGAACGATAATATCCAAGAAGGATAAATTGCCCCTTCAGCTTGATTTCTTCCACACTGAAAGCCAAGTCCTGCTGGCCTTTGCTGGCGTGAAAGGGAACCAGGGCCAGTGTATCCTGTAAGTTTGTGATTAGCGTAATAATCACTCTGCCCCCTAATTTTCCTGTCATTGTAGGAACTAGAAGCAGTGTTCGGTTGAGACCACAAATTGCCAAGGAACGCTGTGCATGAGGGAAATTCTCCCATTGTGCGAACAGACCAGTTTCCACCCTGAAATTATTGGTCTCTCCCTAGCAAAATGAAATTAGAACTTTCTATGCCTGCTGGGCTATATAAAATCAGACTCGTTTTTAAAAAGACCCTTTAGACAGAGAAAAGCCTTTTCTAGTTTCAATTCTTCAAAATGGAAGTTACTATGTCCAGGTCAAACCAATGGGATGGAAAACTGACCACATTCCCACCCACTGACCCACCCACCGTGTGTGCGTGTGTGTGTGTGTGTGTGTGTGTGTGTGTGTGTGTGTGTGTTTCATATATGCATGTGTCTGTGTATGTTTGTTCCTGTGTCTGTATGCCTATATGTCTGTGTGTATGTCTCCATGTGTGTCTGTGTGTACGTGTATGTCTGTCTGTGAGTTTGTATGTGTGTGCTTGTGCGAATGTGTGTGTTTTATAGGCTTATACTTTCAAAATCCACTTTAATAAGAGTAAACCCTTTAACCTTCCTTCTAGCCCACCACCCACCAGAGGCAATGGAAAAGAGGTTAATAGAGTGAAGGAAAATGTGGACCTGTGCAGAAAAAGTTCACTGGGGAGATTCCAATCTTCATTGACAGGATATCAGCAGTAGTAGCTTGATCCATTCACAGACACTATTCATGAATCAGCAATACGGTTCAATCCAGAAGAAATCACAAGGTTCTGCCAATGAGCCCAAGTCCACAGAAGCTACAAGAAGCCACCGGAATATCGTGAGAAGTTCTTTGGTGTGATTCTCTCTGTGAAGTCACCACAAATGATGATCAGCAAAGAAGGCAAGGTGAACCAACGCCACAGCATCGTCAGTGAAGACCAGCATCTGCGAAGCCCGACAGAGACCAGCAAAGAGTGGCAAGGTGAACCAATACCACACGGCCGCCCACTGTCTGTTGGGTTATGTTTATACCCTTTTCAAAAATCATATGTTCTCTCAAGTGTCTGTTCTAGCAAAATAGCACCTGCTCTTTTTCTAAGCAGCTTCCATAAAAACACCATGTGTCTGCTTCAGCAAAAACATCCTCTCATTAGACAGTTTCCAGAAAAACGTCACATGACACAACAAAGAAACCAGAAATTTCCACTTCAGTTACTATATGTGTGTTTGTGTGTGTATGTGTCTGTCTGTCTGTCTCTCTGTCTCTCTTGCTCCTTCACTGACTCCTTTTCTCCCTCCTTCTCTCCATTCAGGCAGAACCATCTTCTGAGGTATCACGGCATAAGAACCAGAGTACGTTCCCCTCACAGTGTGAGCTGGACAGTTTTCTACTCTTTTTTACTGCCACAATTTGAGATTTATCCCTTCTGAAATGCCCCCACCTGCTTCCACCACTCCCAGAGACTCACTGTTCCTAGTTTCCTGAATCCCCAAACCTTCTCCAGACAGCTTTTCCTGTGTTATCTAGGAAAAGATGATTATTCACCTAGATCAAGCTTTAAAGTAAGCTCAGCTTACACACCTATAACTGTGTCCCCCTCACTAAACTGTGTGTCCCAGAAGCCATGTTTCTTTTGTTTGTTGTTTGTTTGTTTGTTTTGATTTTTGGAGACAGGGTTTCTCTATTTAGCCTTGGTTGACTGTTCACTCTGTACACCAGGCTATCCTCGAACTCAGAGTTCCATATGCCTCTACCTCCCTCCCAAGTGTTGGGATCAAAGTGTGTGTCACCTCACCACATCCAGTTCAGAATCTGTTTCAGTCACCTTTGCAGCCTCCAGATCTCAAGACCTGTAAAACATCTTGTTCTCAATAAATGTTTATAAATGAAACACACACACACACACACACACACACACACACACACACACACACACTCATATTTGAGAGAGAATTTCACCATGTAGCTTTTTGCTGGAATTTATTACATGGACCAGGTTGGCTATAAACTCACAGAGATCTGCCTGACTCTGCCTTTCAAGAGCTGGAATTATAGATATTTGCTACCATACCCAACAAAATGAATATATTTCTAAGTCATAACTTACTGTGTTTTTATAAGTAACAACTTAAGTGTAGCTTTACTGAGTAGGCTAACATAACAAGATCAAGAATTTAAGTCCAACTTTGGATATATATCAAGTTCTAGGCCCCTCTAGTTATATAGCAAGATCCTGCCAAAAACAAAACAAAACAAAAAAAGAACAAAAACCAAAAAAACAAATAAACAAAAACCAAGATTAAAAAAAGGGAAGCAAGTTTTTGTTTACAAAAAGAGAGACAAAGAAGCATAGAGACATATTTATTGCATAAGATCATCTTGGGTGTCACTAGTCAGAGCTTTGAGGGTTCACAGAAAACTGAGGGGCCACCTGCGCTTGGAATAGCTCCCAGCCTAGTGGGGAGACAACTCTGAAGACAGACAATAAGAATGAGATATAGAGATATAAAGCAAATGCATAAAGAGAACCAATTCTGTCTAAGCTGGGAAGACTCCACGGTAGAACCTGAGGTGTTGAAACATGGGTCACATTCTCCATTCTCCGGGTATAAAAGGATGTTCAGTATTTTATTTTTAGATTTATTTATTTTATCCACACAAGTAATTTGCCTGCATGCATGTCTGTGTACTACATACATGCAATACCCATAGAGGTGTTGCCAAAAAAAAAGGCATCAGAACCCCTGCAACTGGAGTTAGAGATGGTTGTGAACCACTGTGTGGGTGCTGGGAACCTAACCCAGGTCCTGCAGGAACCACTGACTTCTTCCTGCTGAGCCACAGACATTCATTCTTAAGGATAGGAACAACTGCTGAAAATAACAATTGCAAGTCTCATGTGGCGGCAGAGATGGCAGTCTCAGATGGACAATGCGTGGCTTGGGGTCTATTTGCTCCTAAGCCCCAGCCTTGGGTGAGCTTCCAAAGGAATCTCACAACTATGTCCTGTGTGTCTTTCCTGCCCTGTATTTGAAAACCATAGATCCCACTAGGTGTGAAAACTATCTAGATTCTAGATTCTAGAGCGATCATGACTTTAGCTACCATCCTCAAAAAAGTTAAGTCTTCTTTGGCTGCCAGTGGGGTCCCTAGTGACTTCAACTTCTTGATGAACACTTGATGTTTCTCGGTTGGTTTGTTTTCACAGAAAAGACCTCCAAGTTTCCACATCTAGAATCTTCCTAGTACAGTCTTTGCACTTCTCTCTACATTGTGTACAATCAGCACTCTCATATCCAGACCCTGCCTCACACCTCACCCCCCCAACACACCTCCTCCATCTACTCCCCACCCAACCCCTCACCCCCACATGTTCCACACCCACTCCTACTACCTCTTTCTTTACCCACCCTCTCCCGGACAAAAGTTTCTGAGCACAGCTAGAAAGCTGGCTAGAGAGCACCCCACAGAGACAGGAGCGTGTACACTGTCTCCACCAATAGAAAGCAAGGTGGTGTCTTCTATTTTTGCCACCACTTTATCACCCACCCCGGACGTGAAATTGCTTCCCGCAGGCCCTGAAGACTGAACCAAGTATAGATTGATAGTGTGGGAACAACACACTCTTCAAAAATTCTGATTAGGTTCTTCTTTTAAATCAAGGCTAACATTAAATATGTTTCTCAATTCTTCCTTTTAACTCTGCTCGCCCCCGGTTTAAGTGGCCTGAGGGGAATACATTAAGCTGACTTGCATCAGTGACTAAGATCTAAGATACAACAGTTAGCCATACATCAACTTTAAGAGACATTGACCTATGAAAGTCCTGATTCAACCCCTGTATTTTGTGTTTCTCTTGTACTTTGAGGTCCCTCTTCTCAGCTCTGATAGTTTTCTAGCACTTTTATTGGACCCCTTAAAGTGATCAAGTCCTCCTCAAAGGTCCCTTCCCTAATCTAGACTTTCTTTCCCATCTAGGCCAATGGTTTTCTGAGCTTAATGCACAGTAAAACCATCACAGATGTTTGCATTTGCTTTGCTTGTGTTTCTCTTACAATGCCAAGGCTCTCCAGTCCCAAAGACAAATGGATCAAAATTGTAGGCCTATGATCAAGGAATTAGCAGTATTTTGAAGCTTCTGGAAATTTCTACTGTTGGCTCATGGTTAGAATCGGTGGCCTAAAGACTATTAAGTACATTTAGCAGTTTTAAAAATCCTTTATTTAAGGGCTGAGGAGATGATGGCTCAGTGGCCGACAGTGCAAAGCACTCTTCTAGATGACTCCTTTGGTTCAGGACTCATATCAGCAACAGCTCACAATACCCGTAATATTAGCTCCAAGGTCACCAATACCTCTAGCTTCCATGGACACCTGCACACATATGCATACATCAGTGCAAGGTGCACACAAACACACTAAAAATAATAAAAGAAAGTCTTTAAACAGGGCCATGGTAGCACGCGCCTTTCATCCAAGCACTTGGAAGGCAGAGGCAGGCAGATCTCTGAGTTCAGGACCAGCCTGGTCTACAAAGTAAGCTCCAGGACATCTGGGACTACACAGAGAAACCCTGTGTCAATCAATCAATCAATCAATCAACCAGTCAATCATAACTAGCTAAATAAATATTGAAAAAATAAGTAAACAAATCTTTAAAACTCTGTCTTCACATGAACTGATCCCAGGGTACAAAAGAGAGTGGAAACGGTTTGGTTGGTTGATGAGGTGTGTGTGTGTGTGTGTGTGTGTGTGTGTGTGTGTGTGTGTGTGTGTGTGTGTGTGAAGGAAGCATATTCATGGGGTCTCTACACAACCTAAGAATTTGCTTAAAGACCAACACTCGTCTTTTCTTTCCACTCCATCAAAATGTAACTTGCCCTAATGCCATTCCTTTTTTTTTTTAAAGATTTATTCTTTTATTATATATAAGTACACTGTAGCTGTCTTCAGACACACCAGAAGAGGGCATCGGATCTCTTTACAGATGGTTGTGAGCCACCATGTGGTCGCTGGGAATTGAACTCAGGACCTCTGGAAGAGCAGACAGTGCTCTTAACCACTGAGCCATCTCTCCAGCCCCCTAATGCCATTCCTTTAGACTAATGTTTGACAGTTTTTCTATAAAGCCCTAGTGAATGTTTTGGACTCTGTGACCAATGTAGTCACTATCACAACTAGTTACCATCATTTTTGTTGAGTGTAAATGCAGCCATACATAAATAGATGGGCATAGTTATATCCCAATAAAACTTTATTGAAAAAACAATCTATGGGCCAAGCTTAATCTGCCAGACACAGTTTTCCAACCTCTACTTAAAAGCAATAGGTTTCTAAGCAAATTGTTGTTCTTCTTACAAACCAAATATATTCATTCGTTACCGCCACCTAGGTTGTATATTGTAACAGGAGCCTCATGATGACAGCCCGCATACCAAGAACTGGATTTCCTGTATGACTTTGGCAGGATGAATAAAAATAATTCGATGGTGCACAGAAAGGCTAAGCAGTAGGCTAACCTGGGTGGAAGCAACTTCATCTGCTGTCTTTTTAGAGATAAGCAAGTTCAGAACTGAAGTCTCTCCAACTCCTTGTAAGTCTTCAACAAAGTGCTGATTTGTCTTTGGGTTTCTTACAAGGCTGGGTGCAGCCTAGGTGTGTGCTTGACAGGGCCTTTGCCTCTCAAATACTCCCTCAACCCACTAGAGAATGTCGATGTGGAGGAGTGGTGGCTATAGTCCCCTTGATCCTGTGTTGGAGTAAAAATTGCCTTATTAAGTCTGCTCCTGTTTGGCCTTGAAGAGCTTGAAGGATCCTGTTGGCCTCCTTAAAGTCCAAAAAGAGAAGAAAAGAGAAGAATCGCACTGTCTCCAGAACACTTCATTTAGTATTTGGTGTTAAGCAGAATTCCAGGGCTATGACAGACTGAAATGCTGGAGTCTAATCAGGCCCCATGGTAACAATGATCCTCAAAATTAGGATTCCCAGCAGGGTGGCTCTCACCTGCTGGTGCAAGTTAACAAGTCTTGAATCAGACACTGACATAATTTGAGTGAAAAAAAATCTGTCTTTTTTTTTTTTTGGAATATGCCAATGCTATTTTTCCAACATCCGATACTACAAGTATCAAATACGCAGCAAAGTTGAGAGAATTTTACAACAAGCATCCGTATACCTAGAATTTATCACTAGCATAACAATACTGTGTCCCTTTGCCAGATTCTTCTCAGACAGTGAAACTCATTATTCAAGACAGTGGTTCTCACCCTGTGGGTCACAACCCCCTTTGGGGTGGGGAATCAAAGAACCCTTTCACAGGGGTCACCTAAAACCATCAGAAAACACAGGTATCTATATTACAATTCATAACAGTAGCAAATTTACAATTGTGAAGTGGCAACGAAAATAATTTTGTGGTTGGGAGTCACCACAATGAGAAGAACTGTATTAAAGGGTCACAGCATTGGGAAGGCTGAGAACTACTGATTTAAGACAACGTTCTCACCAGGATTTTTTTTATTCATTTCAAATTTACTTGGCACTCAATTTTTCCCATTAGGAAATGTTTTGATATTTTTAAACCTATACCCCCCCCCCTATAAATCAGAAATGAAAAGCAAACCGCAGTTCTACTCAGGTGTAATGCCTAGGAACCACCACGGTGACCAACATGGCAAGCTGTCCCCAAGAATGCAGTAGTGTCGCATAAGTACCCACACCTTGAGGGTAACCAATAGCTGTCTAATTGGATGTAAGGCTTGCTTACATCTGGCACTGTAAAACTAGTGTGGTGACTTGACTATGCTTGACCCATGGGAAGTAGCACTCTTAGGAGGTGCGGCCTTGTTGGAATAGGTGTGGCCTTGTTGGAGAAAGTGTGTCACTGTGTAGGCCGGCTTTGAGGTCTCCTGGCTGCCTGCGGAAGACATAGTATCCTCCTGGCTGCCTTCAGATCAAGATATAGAACTCTCAACTCCTCCGGCATCATGTCTGCCTGCAAGCTGCCTGCAAACTCCCATGATTCCTGCCATGATGATAAAGGACTGAACCACTGAAACTGCAAGCCAGCACCAATTAAATGTTGTCCTTTAAGAGTTGCCTTGGTCGTTTTGTCCCTTCACAGCAATGAAACCCTAACTAAGACACCTAGCTAACTAGGTGAGGTGAGGTCATGGACCCTAGAAGAAAACCTACTATTGCCACATTCCTAAGGCAGTATAAGTTCTAACTGCATTCTAACTGCTATCTTTATACCCACAAATAAGTGTAGCTCTCATCTCTCATCAACGGAGCTTTGTTTTTTTTTTTTCAGATGGAGTCCATTACAGAAATCTACAACTGGCCAAAATGCAGAGGAAATCTAACTGTGGAGTTCCCAATCTGAACTGATACATCCACAAGGAAACCCTTACACTTGAGGCTCAGGGAATATCAAAGAGGAGGGAGCAGAAAGACTGTAAGAACCAGAGGACCAGGAGGTCTGCTGTGAGAAGGAAGCTCCACAATATAGTTGCCTAAACAAGACCTGTAATATGACAACAGCAGTTGACATGCCTACATGAGTGACAGAAATCTCAAGAGGCCCCAGTTCTAGGTGACAAGCTAAAGGCAATTCCACTGACAGAGGGAGAATCAGTTTCCATCAGAGATGAGACCCCTGATAGATTATCCAGTCCCAAGTGGCCAGCCCTAAAAATATAGAAACACACACACACACACACACACACACACACACACACATACACACACACGCACACGCACACGCACACGCACAAGCACATGCACATGTGCATGCACACACAAACACTAAATAGACTCAGGTTGTATTTCTATATAAGTGTGTGTGTATGTGTGTGTGTCTGTGTGTGTCTGTGTGTGTGTAAAACAATTATGATTCATCAAAAAGAGATGATACATTTGAAAGATTTGAGAGGGAGTTGAGGGAAATAACACAGGAGAAGTCTTGGGGAAAGGGGTGTGGTAGAAATGATGTAAATATAATATTTACCTAGAAAGTGCTCCAAAAATATTTTTAAATTAAAAATTAGGTGGAGCCTCCCAGAAAAAGATTAGATCATAGGTGTCTCATCCTAAAATGGGTTTAACACAGTCTTGAAGGGCTGTTACCAGAAAAGGTGTTGCTATAGAGCAAGGTCACTCTGTACACTTGGCCTCTCCTCTCATGGCTGGTTCCCTTTCCACTCTCATGTTCTAATAGAACCAGCAGACCTTTGCCAAGGATGCTGGGCCATGCTGTTTGGACTTCCCAGCCCTCTGAACTGTAACTTCTTTATAAAACTACCCCATCCTCAGTTGTTCAGCTATAGCAATTCAAAACAAACGAAGACAATGACGTTAGGCTTTGCCACTTACACAGGTGGACCCACACTGTTGTTAAAGGATGCGGTTCACTTGGCAACTACTAACCAGGTTCAACGATGTGAACTGAGCTTTACGGATCCTTGAGTGCTGAGTATCTGCTTCCAGGTTTTACTATGATGAATGTTTAGTATTACGAACGTGCTAGAATTTACCATGCCCATATACCAAGAAATGAAACCGAGAGGACGTTCTGAACAACGGGGGACAGTGCCCATTTGTTTTGCAAAACGGTTTTTCCGTTTCTGCACCCACCAGAAATGTCTCACTGTCCTCAGGCAGCACTCACTCCAGAAAGGATATTAAGTAGACAAATGACACTGCTTATTATTACATAGACGTAAACAGTGTGAACAGTAGAGGGGGAACTTCAAGATATGCCTCCTAAGAATGAGAAGTGCTAAGCTGAGTCCCTTTTTTCTCTTTGTTGATATTCATCAGTGTTGTGTCTAGCTAGATCAGTGCTTCTCAACCATGGGTGGCAACCCCTTTGGGGCGCCAAATGACCTTTCCCAGGGCCCACATATCTGTCACCCTGCACGGCAGATATTTTCATTACAATCATAACAGTAGCAGAATGACAGTTAGGAAGTAGAAATGAAAATAATTTTATGGTTGGGGGGGTCACCACATCATGAGAAATTATATTAGAGGGTCACAGCATTAGGGAGGTAGAGAACCACTGCTCTATGCTTTAGGAGTCTTTGCTTCCAACCCTTATGTTCTTAGATTTGACATTGTTTATGCTATGTGACTCTTCTCCATTCCTCTTAGTCAGAGACACTGAGGAATGTTTTAAGCTTTCTATTCTCAAGAGAAACCAACTGTCCCCTTCTCAAGCATTTCTTATATTCTGGGCGAAGTGTGTTAGCCTGCCCACACTACTTCCAAAGGGCTGTTTGTCCTTCCCTGTCTGCAAATTTGCTTCTATTCAATGTGCAGCCTGGTGGTTGGATATCAGGGGTGCCAAATTAATTGACTTTGATATTTAGCATTCCGATGTCTCAGCTGGGTCTCTGAGATCCGCAGAAAATGCTCCCTACAGGGAACAAACGATTTTGATTCTTGACAGCTAATGCGAGTGTAGTCCAGCCATGGGCATCCCGTTCACATTCAGTAGGTACTGATTATCTGTTAGATCACCAGAAAATGGATAGCCTCCTGCATGCTTCCGGATAGGCATGACCACTCCTCACACCCTGCTCCAAAATAATTTGCATGCATGCCCTGCACATTGGTTCACTCAGACAGGGAGGGGGTGGGGGGTGGGAGAGGGGGGTGGAGCCTGCCTGCCCCCAGGGCAGCAGCTGCAGGGGTCACCTTACACCTGCTGGCAGCCCCATATTCAGTATGCTGTGGCTATTTCCCAGTGAGTTCCCTCTCCTCAACAAGGCGGCCTTATCAGATAGCGGGTTTCATTATGTGCTGTCCACTGGGGACTCGACTAAAAGCAATAAATTCATTTCACTGTGCAAGTCTCTGGGCTATTAAAGCATTTTAGTCCTGTTTCTCCTTTAACCTCCCATGAGCCAAATATTCACTCTGACGAAATGCTATTCATTACGAAGTTAAGATGACTTTGACTCTATTTCTCTAGCACATAATACAATGAAAAAGCTTTGTCCTGGATTCATCTCCAGCCTGACAGTATCATGGACACTCTTTTTCCTCTAAAATGGATTGAAATTACCTCCAGCTATCTATGTCTCACTTAGACAAAAAAACAGCTGGGGGAAAAACGCTATTCTGCTCATTTTTAATATCCTGACTGGTATTTATTGCTGAAGGGACAATGATCGGGGGCTGGGGGAGGGAGTACTATTGGGGGGTGGGGAAGGGGGTATTATTGGGGGCTGGGAGAGGGGCTATGATTGGGGGCTAGGGGAGGGGTTATGATTGGGGACTGGGGGAGGGGGTATTATTGGGGGCTGGGGGAGGAGTATGACAATAAAGTAAATAAAGGAAACATCCCTAGAGTATAACAAAGTTCAAAGCCTTTTTATTCCTCTTTCATCCACATGTATTTTCCCCCTATCCTTTTGCCTATGCTGAGGGTTGGCAAATAGAAGGGGAGTTTGGTAGATTAGAGGCACATGATAAACACTTTGCTGACTGGTTCAGGCAAAACCATAATGATTTACTATGGATGTCTGGGTAGGTCCACACCCCACTTCCGATACATATCACACTGGGCCAATGTGTCCACCCCTGGGCTTTCTCGAATGTGGAACACGGAAGCAGGTACCTTCATGGGGGTATTGTTTGGCCTCAGTGAAATCACAAGTGCAAATCTCCCCAGTTAACATTAGACAAGAAAAAAGTTTACAGCTCCTTTCCCTCATCCTCCATCCAGAGCAGAGGCAGAAAAGAAGAAGGGGGTGAGAATACAAGATTGCCTGCTGTGAGGCTCAGGGACTGACTAACCTTTGTATCTAGAGGGGGGATGACTCTTCTACCCACACTGTAGGAATTATTTTGACTTACCACAAAAAACAAACAAACAAAAAAAAAATGTTATGGCTGTGTTTGGTGTCAATCTGCTACTGCTGTTATTAGAAGTAAGAACTGAGGGATTCCTTTCTGGGTGAGCAGTGAAAGCTTTCCGTGCATGGCGCAAGGCCAGGCTTGTTCTGGTATCTTAGTGCTTCTTTCCCTACCCTGGCCCTACAGCTGTATCTTCAGGCCCAGCTCTGTTCCTATCACCCTCCTCCTGTCCCTCCGTTCCCCTCTCCTTCGTCCGTCACTCTTGACTTCCTCAGTCTACACCATTGTCTGCTACTCAGCTATGCAAGCCACCTGTGCCCTGATCTAATTACTCTGTTGATTAATTAAAACTCAGCTCTCTTGATTTCCTCTCCATACCTCTCGTATCCTGTATTTCCGCTGCGTGCCTAGTGGGAGACACAGGGGCTTCTCAGTTCTTACAGTTGAAGTTCTGTCTTGGGGATAAAGGGATTCATCCCTGTTGCTTCCATGAATGGCCAGCACTGTCCCACACGAAGAGATCTGACTTGAAATTTCCAGAGCCCAGTCCCAAGGAAGTGGGAGCCACCTGTCTTTCTGATTAGGAATACTGCTTTTTGATCATTTATTACTTTTCTAGAAATGTTCCCGCTCGTCCTCTTTTAAATGGAGTAATTTTAAGTACTTGATATTGTCATCCCTGAAGGAGTTCTTGAAGGAGCTTGTGGAGTCCGTTCAAGGACTTAAAACCATCTTTCAATACCTTCTTAAGTTCTGGGGCCACTTCTGAAGGACATGGTTAGCATATTGCACTAAATGAGGTTCTAGAATAATAGTGGACAAACAAGGAGAAATAATTCTGTACTTAGAGATGTGCACTTTTACTTCTAAGTGTTCAGATAACTCCTTGATCGTTAACCAGCTGGGAAATTATCTAGGTACCGCATCTAAATAAGCAGCAGCAGAGGCTTCCACCAAGCATCTTGATTTATTGTATTCTGTGTGCTATGACCCTGAGAATTTTGCATTTGGATGATATGTAAAAGTCTCCATGACATATATGCTGCCAGTTATAAACTATCTGTTTTGGATTTCTTTTTAAGTGTATGTCTTAGGGTTTCATTGCTGTGAACAGACACCATGACCAAAGCAACTCTTATATTGGGACTGCATTTATTTCAGGCTGGCTTACAGGTTCAGAGATTCATTCCGTTATCATCAAGGTGAGAGCAGGGCAGTGTCCAGGAGGAAGGCCTGGTGCTAGAGAAGCTGAGAACAGCCACTCCAACTCAGTTGCTTGGTGTTGAGGATGTTTTTGAAAGACAGTTGATGTGGGGCTGGAGAGATGGCTCAGAAGTGGAGAGTGCACACTGTTCTTTCAGGGCACATAGGTTCAGTTTCAAGAGCCTGCCGTTGGGTTTACAACCGCTGGGAACTCAGATTTCAGAGCACCCGACTCCCTCTTCTGACTCATGTACGTATTCGGTACTCATAAAGTTACACAGGCACACACGCCTACATGTGAATAACAAAAAAGTCTTTTCTAAACAATGGTGAGATAAAGTGTGTAATACAGTCTTTCACATGGGCAGTATTGAGAAACACTGGTCCCTTCAGAAGCCTAAGACTTACTCTTTTAAATCTACGGTATTGAATAGGCGTTTCAGCTCTTCATGGGGTTTTCACTCTATTGACTTTAGATGATGACATCATCATCATCATCATCATCATCATCATCATCATCATCATCATCACTAACCACACTGCTAAACTAGAGACAGGAGGAAAGAGACAATAAGCTAATACTCGCCTCTACTAGAAAACCCAAGGGAGAATGCCATGTTCTCTTTGATTCCCTCTGACTCAGAACAATATCACACACTGCCACCTTGTAAACGGGAATCAACGGGATGAGCAGGAGGCTCTCGCTCCTCACTTACCCAGAAATCAACCTCAAGGGCCAGGTTGTTGTTTGTCCTTCGTGGTTTATTTTCAACCTTGGGGCTGTGGAGAGAACCGTAACTGCACTTCATGTTTGCTTAGGTTTTAAGCGATGACCGCCTAGGAAGGCTTGTTAGAGCATAGTTTGGACAATTAGGAGGTTAGAGTCTAAGGCTGCTAATCTGCCAGAACCTCGAACCACCCCCAAGGACGAATTAATTTAAACTGGGCAAAGACGAACAGCAATTATTACCTCGTGCAGGGCCAAGGAGTGCTTGTTAGAGAGGGAATGCACTGTGGAATTCTAATAATGGTCCTGCAGCTGGAGAGGCTCTGAGTGCTTTTGGTTGATGGAACTCTTGTTTCTTGTGAAATTTGCTCCTCAGGGGAAGTGTAAAAGGAAAATGTAAGTCTCTCTTAGATCCACAGTTGAAAGGAGGGAAAAAATGGCATTGCTTCACGGAATGAGCTGTAAGGTTCAGGGGCACAAGAACTCGGAAGCTTCATCGCGTTAGACATTGCAGGGAGCAGGTGTGCCCACGCCTATGGTGCAATTGTTATTCATCAGGTACATTTCTCTGATTACCTTTGGAATATAAGTCTTCAGGTGACTTGCCAAGGAGTGGAAAGTTCCCTTGGAAATGTCAGCAGAAAAAGACCGATCTGTTCTCGGCCTTTTAGCTAAGAAGCAAATGTCTCAACCGCGATAGATTCTGAGCCATCTGGAATTCCTTGAGGTTAAGCAGGCCTGCATTGCCAAGAGATGCAGGTGACCAAATGCTCTCCTGAGGCAACTGCACTCTGTATTTATGAAACCTCTTCCTTTAAAATAGTTAAAGACGCCCTCCTGCCTTCCCCGTCTTAGCCCTGGGTATTTCCAAATATGCTCCTACATGTTAGAATAAAAGTGGCTTGGTTCTTCTGTGGTTTCCTCACACTATGAAATGATAGTCTAAGGCGTGTGTCTTACTGCAGTCTGGGGAGAGAAAGTCCTGTGGAGTGACTAGCCAGGGGTTTGGAATCTATAAGACATGGAATTTTTAATAAATTCTTAAACTGTTAACTAATCTTTAATCTTTAGCTATTTTAAGGGACAAGATTTCACAAAT
This sequence comes from Rattus norvegicus, assembly GCF_021556685.1. NCBI lineage: Eukaryota > Metazoa > Chordata > Mammalia > Rodentia > Muridae > Rattus > Rattus norvegicus. Next base: position 65,292,213 of record NC_141549.1, read on the forward strand.
ACAGAATCCAGTTGGCTTATGAGAACATCTGTTTCACAGAGCTTTAAATAACTGTCTGTGCCTCCCTGGCCCCATGTTGGTATCAAGAGAAAGCAGGACTAACAAAGGACATTTGTTATTGGCTGTTCCTGTTGTCTGTACAATATGATATCTAGTGCCAGAAAGCAGCAGATGGATGGCCTCTGAGCATCCTCTGAGTGTGAAGTGTGTCCTGAAGATTTGCAAAGATGGCGAAGGATATCACACGAAGCATTCGCCCATCCTTGTCACCTCTCAGTACACACAGAACACCCCAACTTTCTCCATAACCCTATGATCTGTGACAGAGCAGAGACCTGGGCTTCCTAGTTGCTTTGGTGGAAGCAGGCACTACAGCAGGACCCCTTTAGATGCAGAAGGCCATCTCTAAGACTTGAAAATTCATGTGGTGACTCCTTTTCCTACCAAAAACCTCGTTCCCCTTCCCCTGGCCTCATTCTTCATTCTACTGAAAGTAAATTGCAACAAAACGCTCACCTCAGAAGAAAATCAATGAACAGAGCTAGCGAGGCCACAACTTTATTCTCTAAAGGTCACTCATTTGTATGTGGTTTTGAAAGTTTGATCTTATTTGCATGTAGAGAAAAAGACCGAAAGTGCAGAATAAGATCCCCACTATTTCCTATTTCCTTCTCAACTACTACAACTTTGAGAAGAATAAGTCAATTTAAGGTTGGGGAGAAGAATAAAAAAATTGTTCTTTCTAACCCCCCTACCTCTCTCTCTTTCTCTTTTCCCTTCCTTCATTTCTTCCTTTTTTCCTCCCTTCTTTCCTTTTGTTGTTATTTCATCTTTGAAATAGGGTCTGACTATGCAGTTCTGGTTGACCTGAACTCACTGCATAGACCAGAGAAGCCTCGAACTCACAGAGATTCTCCGTGACTCTACCTTCTGGGAGCTTGGCCATTGTTAATGCTGTCAAGAATGAACAAAGTCAACTTGCATCATGAACATTCATTTTTCTCCTCTATGAAAACTCAGTCTTCTGTCTACACCCACCATGTTGTAGGTGCTGGCACATCTTATTGGCGTAGCAGCATGGCCCATGTAACCTTAAGGCCACCAAACATGTGCTTGGACCGAGTCATAGGACTCAAGGAAAGTGGCTTTGTCGGTGAACGGCTTCCAATGATTGCTCTAAGAATCGGGAAGTTAGCAGCTTGCCTTTGGATTTCTGGCTGCTCCTGTTTAAGAAAATCAAACTTGTTACCCACATCCTCCCAAGATCAGGTCAAGAGAGTGTGCTACCTATGCACAATAAAGTTTTATTCATCCACAAAGAAGCAAGTTATATCATTTGCTGGGAAATGTCTGGCACTGTGGAACAAGTAGAACAAGCCAGACGCAGAAAGACGTGGTTTCTCTCCACAGCTGTGCATGACACAAGGCCAGGCTTGACCTGGGGTTAAATGGAACAAGCCCTCCCGACTCTTTCCCTGCTCTGGGTGTAGAAGCTGTGTTTTCAGCACCGACTCTACTCTTCTGTCGTCTTACTCCTCACCCTCAGTCAGCTTCTCCTTCACCTGTCACTCTTCGTGATATCCTTATCTGTGGTCTGCGTCATCTCACGCCGTGGAGCTATGTAAGTCACCCTGTGCCTTGACGTACTTACCCTGTTCATGAATTAAAACTATGCTCTTCTGGTTTTCGTGGTTTCTATCTATGAGTTCTCCAGAATATACAGACATCTGTATGTGGAAAAGACAAAGCGGCATGTTTTGGGGAAGAAGGCAACCGACAAGAAAGAGGAGAAGGGAGACAGGAGAGTGATGGAGGGTGAGGGTAACCAAAGGACATTAAATGCATGTATGAGAGCACCATAATGCAGCTCATTACTTTGAACAATGATTAGACACTGTGGTGGTTTATACATGCTCGGTCCAGGGAGTGGCGCAGTTAGGAGGTGTGGCCTTGCTGGAGTGGGTGTGGCCTAGTTAGAGTGGGTGTGGCCTTGTTGGAGGAAGTGTGTCACTGTGGGGATGGGCTTAGAGGTGGAAGGAAGTGGTGGAACCTGATTGCATAGCAGCACAGCTCAGACCATGTCCCTTCCAGGTCAGCATATGTCTAAATGAGAAATCCCCGAATCTCCCCTCTCCATGCCGAAAGCCAGCTCTGGTAGAAGAGGGAGGAATCTCAGTAATGAAAACAAGTCAAAGCCCAGACCGTAAGACTTGACTCTATGGCTGCTGAGGTGTACCACCTCTAGTTTATGTTCTTCAGACCCATTCTTCAACTGGACATGGATTAGCCTCACCTAGGAAACAAGCCCTGGATATGTTTGTGAAGGATTCTCTAAATTGGGTTGGCTGAGGAAGGAAGGAAGGAAGGAAGGAAGGAAGGAAGGAAGGAAGGAAGGAAGGAAGGAAGGAAGGAAGTAAGTGACACTATTCCATGGTCTGAAAACCTAGACTGGATAAAAAGGAAAAAGCAAGCAAACTAAGCAGTGTTCTCTCTCCCTCTCTATCTCTGTCTCCCCCTGCCCTTCCCCCTACCCTTCCTCCCTTCCCTTCCCCACTTCCCTTCCCTCCTCCCCTTCCTTCCTCTCACTCTGTCTTCCCTTAGGTCCCACCACTATCACCTTCCCACCATGAATGTACCCTTGAACTGTAAACAAAACCGTTCCTTCCCCCAGTAGCGATCGCCCGGCATTTTGTAAGAGCGATGAGAAAAATAGTTAGGACAAACTCCTCAAACTTCGACCTAATGGGCCAATCTAATAAATTATAAAACACAGTAATTCTTTATGCAGCCTCCAGAAAGCTAAACTCAGAAGAAATATATGCGATTACAACCAATGGCTATTACAGACTCCAGGAAGAAGCACAGGGTGTGTTGAGCAGAAAGAAGAGCTGTTTGTTGGCTCAGGCTGTGACTGTGGAGCAAAGACAAGGCTGAACAAAGCAGAGAGGAGCTGAATTAAACCAGAGTCAGAGGCCCAGGCTGGTGCAGACTGGTAGGCAGCTGCTCTGGCAAGAGCCCTGGGGACTCACTTTTTAAGTTACCTTTGGTTAGGCATTGTGAGGCACAACTTTAATCCCAGCTGTGGGGAGGCAAAGACAGGAAGATCTAATTTTAAGGCCAGCCTGATCTATATAGTAAATTCCAGGATAGCTAGGGTTATAGAGAGAGTCCTTGTATCAAAAAGGCAGATACATACATACATACATACATACATACATACATACATGTTACCTTTAAACCCTGACCTTATATGACTTGATTTTAAATATATTTCACCTTAGCAGACTAAGCTACTTGAGTCTTTCCAGGGATCCAGCTTGTATTTGGTAATTCTACAGAAAACTATAGAGAGAGGGCAGACTGTTTAAATCTTGGTCCCCCTCATAACTAAACGTGGTATGAGATCAGAAGAGAAATTCAATAAGCATTTGCAAAAACAGCAAAGAAGAGAAGGAAGATTCAGTGGCCGTTAACAAACAAACTGAAACTCGTCCACGCCTTGGAGTGCCAGGCAGGGACAGTACGGCCAGCACTGAGCTTCGGCTGTGGGATAGGAAACATCAGAAAAGTGCTTGTGACCAACGTCCTGCCTGCTAGGAGATGAGAACCAAGGGGCTCCCCGATCATAACGAAGGAATAGAGAGGGAAAATGAAAAGTCCAGCCTTTGATAAGCACAGGAAAAGCAAGGCCTATACCCTGCCTGGAGAAACTAGAAAATAACCAGCCTTTGAATCACCAAGACACAGGAAGATAGCGAGAGCAGGTGCCACACTACGGAAGCCGCAAGGTGAGCAGGATTGATAACCCAAGGCCCCGGCTACAACCATCCTTCATTGGCATCAGTGTAAGTCCCTACAACGGAGCTGAACCGACCAGAGCGTCAGTGTACTGGTCATAGAAAAGGTTTGAGGCCCAGCAGAAAGAGAAGCCTAACATTACTGCACATCTTCCTAGTGGCTGGTCAATAATTTATTTGTTCAGTGCCTTGGATAATAGAAGCAGAGCAAGAGACGCTCTTGGTCTGGTAAAAGACTCCTTTCTCCCATTATTAGAAAAAAAAAAGTGAAGAGGCATCACGTGAACCGCTCCCTGGGGAAATAAGGCAGTGACACAGTTTACCCCCAGGACAGTCGTTTCTGTAGAGTGGTGTGGAGAAGAGCGGGAGTGCCCTTGCAGAGGCACGACGCCCCCGCCCTGTCTTACCAGCTCCAGACCCTGGCAGGACAGTACTGTGTCTGAGGTGGTCTGATACAGCTCTTATTTTCCTGCCTTGCTATACTTAGTACACAGTTTCAATAACGGCCTGGTTATCTTTCCCTCCGGTTAGCCCGCTGACTCTAAGAGGAGTACCCTGTCTGTTTCTTAGTTTTCACCTTTGTGTCCCCCAAAACAAAGCCTATACTTTCTTTTATTTATTTTTAATTTTTATTGGTTATTTAATGTATTTACATTTCAAATGTTACCCTCCTTCCCGGTTTCCCCTCCACAAACCCCCCTATTTTATCCCTCCCTCCTCCCTGCTTCTATGAGGGTGCTCCCCCACCCACTCACCCTCTCCCACCTTCCCACCCTAGCACTCCCCTACACTGGGGCAACAAGCCTTCACAGGACCAAGGGCCTCTCCTCCCATTGATGCCTGAACAGGCCATCCTCTGCTACATTTGCAGCTGGAGCCATGGGTCCCTCCATGTATACTCTTTGGTTGGTGGTTTAGTCCCTTGGAACTTGGGGGTCTATACTTTCAATACTCAGCATTTAATTGTTGAATGAAGGAATGGAAGAAGGAAGGAAGGGTGAAAGAGAAGGAGGGAGAAAAAGAAGTAGAGAGAGGAAGGGAGAGAAGGACTTTATCTCCAACGTTAACCATAGACAAAAACAAACAGATTTTGTGAGCAAGAGACTCAAAAGTGTTAGGCTGGCATGATGTAAGTAATTAAGTAGGTAGGTAGGTAAGTAGGTAGGTAAGTAGGAAGGTGGATGGGTGGGTGGGTAGGTAGGTGGGTAGGTGGGTAGGTAGGTAGGTAGGATGCTTGCTGCTAAACCTAGAAACGTGAGTTCAAACCCTGTTTTCTACATGGTAGGAACAAAGTTATCCTCCGACCTCTACATGTGTGTACACTCTTTGCCTTAGTTAGGGTTTACTGCTGTGAACAGACACCATGACCAAGACAACTCTTATAAAGACAACATTTAATTGGGGCTGGCTTACAGGTTCAGAGGATCAGTGCAGTATCCTCAAGGTGGGAGCATGGCAGCATGGTGCAGGAGGAGAGTTCTATATCTTCATATGAAGGCTGCCAGCAGAATACTGGCTTCCAGGCAGCTAGGATGAGGGTCTTATAACCCACACCCACAATGACACACCTACTCCAACAGGGCCACATGTAATAGTGCCACTCCCTGGGTCGAGCATAGACAAACCGTCATACTCTCTGTTTTTCTGTTTCTCTTTCTCTCTCTGCCTCTCTCTGTGTGTCTGTGTGTCTCTGTCTCTCTCTCTCTCTGTCTCTGTCTGTCTGTCTGTCTGTCTCTGTATATATCTCTCTCTCTCTTTCCCAATAAATAAATATAATATAAAAGTATTTTTTTAAGGTAAGTATTGTTTCTAAGCTTCCGACACAGAAGTCTCCTGAGGACTGCAGTACAGCCTCATAAAAATCCCTCTCTGCACCGAACTTGGAGCCGGAAGACCAAAAATTACAAGAAAAAGAATAGATTACAAGATGCATGCTGTAACTTAACGGTAATTTCTAGGTCAGTCTCGAATGGTTACCATTAATAATTACAAGCTTTTATTGAGCTCTTTCTATTTTCGGAGTGCTTTGCAGTCGCTAATGTGTTATTCCTCACCACAGCCTAAGAAATAGACCATCATTATTATCACATTACACATGCACCAAGGATGTCACGTTGGATTTAATTGACCCGGGAATGGAGCTATTCTTAGTAGGTCATTTGGGCCTCTGCTTTCTGGTCTTAAAAATCTATGGATGCTGCCTGGAGGGTGTTGCTGCTAGAGTGCAATTTAGAAAGAAACATTGCAGACAGCTGAGAGAATCACAGGAACCGAGTGGGTACTAAATTTCTGAAAGGAAAGAGATGGCAGAAAGTCTCCTCAACGTGTTCCGAAAGCATATGCATTCGCTTCCGACCATTTGCTCAAAGATGGTGTTTCTGCTCAGGTTGCTGCCACCTTGGAAATATGGATCTTATTTAGCACGCACAGGTCTGTAAAATGCTTGTGTAATTTGGTCTCATGATCCTGAAGCATGTTTCCCATCAGAGGTCCTTCTGACTTCCAGGACCAAATACGTTTTGTTTCTATAGGAGTTCTACATGTTGATGTACGTTCACTCTGAGGATGAAAACCATTATAATCACATACTGAGGGCAGTGTGTCCCAAAAAGGTTGGTAAATCCATAGAATGGCATTTACTTATCGAAACAGCTTCTTGTATTTAAGGATGATATTTTAGCTGCCTGCTAGTGGGAAGCCGTTCCTTGGGCTCTCCATTATGTGACTTTCTATTCATCAACCGGCAGAAACTTCTAGACAGGTGTCCTCGTTGTGTGTTTCTACAAAAGCTTTATCCACTAATTCAGGATGTGGTATGACTTGGAGATGGATCTCTCCTGAGCTAATGGAGCATAGTGGGTCATTGGTCTAGTATGTGACTAGTGTCCTTATAAATGTGACTGGTGTCCTTATAAAGATGGGGGATTTCTAAATGTATGAGTTCATTAATTCTGTGAATATTTTACCTAATATATTTGGATCATATTCACCCCCATTCTTCCCAGATCCACCTTCTAAACTTCATGCACTTCTTTTCTTTGTTGTTGTTAAATGAACTCCAGAGTTCAATTTGTGCTTAAACTGATGAGTTTGAGGCCATCTACCAGAGAGTGGTTAACTTACTAGGGAACACACACACACACACACACACACACACACACACACACACAGAAAATTATACTCTCGCCAGGATCCAAAAACTCCGAAGAAACTGTAACATGGAGACAGATATATCAAAAGAACAGTGCTCATGTAAAAATAGAAGATTAAAGCAACTAAAAGCCAAGGAACCCAAAGGACAGGTAACTACCAGAAGCTAAGGAAAGGAAAGAAATAGCACACTGGAGAAACTAACACAGGCCTCGTGATGGCTTAATATCAAAGTTAGTTAGGAAATGATAGACCGCCACAGTATCCAGTTATCCCCAGCACTGTCACCTCCTGTTGTGTAATAAACTTTGACCTTAGCTGTATAAAAGATAATCTTCATCAGCCAGGTCATTAGGAGACATTTTAAATTACTTCATTGTCAACTACAATCCTGGCCATAGCTTAACCCCGTAAAGGTGACTTCTGAAAAGTATTTAGGCCACAGAATCACTATATCCTAGTTGGTTAAGGAGTCTTCCTTTGGAAATACATACTTTGGTCACATAGAAAAAAAACATTGATTTTTTTTTTAATTTGAAGATAGGTATTTATTTATTATTTATCATTTTACATCCTGATTGCAGCCTCACATCACTTCTCTCTTTTCAGTTCCACCCTTAAAAATCCCCCCCCCCCCCATTACTCATTGCCTTTCTCTGAGGAAAAGCCCCCACTTGGATACCATCTCACCCTGGGACATCCAGTCCCAGTAGGCCTAAGAGCATCCTCTCCCAGTGAGGCCCAACCAGGCAGTCCAGTTAGGGGAAGGGGATCCAATGGCAGGCAAGAGAGTCAGAGGTAGCCCCTGCTCCAATTGTTAGGGGACCCTCATGAAGACAAAGCCACACATTGCAAATATGTAGGGCCTAGGTCCGGCTCCTGCATGCTCTGTAGTTGGTGGTTCTGTCTCTGTGAGCCCCCACGGCCCAAGTTAGTTGACTCTGTAGGTCTTGTTGTGGTGTCTTTGACCCTTCCCGCTCCTTCAATCCTATCTCCTACTCTTCCACATGAATCGCCAAGCTCTGCCTGATGCTTGGCTGTGGGTCTCTGCATCTGTTTCCATCAGATGCTGGACGAACCTCTCAGGAGACAGTTATGCTAGGTTCCTGTCTGCAATCATAGCAGAGTGTCATTAATAGTGTTGTGGATTGAACCTCACATGGGGTGTGTCTCAAACTGGGACAGTCATTGGTTGGCCTTCCCAAAAATCTCTGTTCCCTCTTTATACCTGTGCATCTTGTAGGAAGGACAGATTTTCAGTCATACGTTTATAGATGGGTTGATGCTCCCTCCCTCCACTGAAAATCCCACCTGGCTACAGGACATGGACACTTCAGTCTCTGTATTCAAAACAACAATCTTTATTCTAAAAAAGATTTATTACCTTTGAGAATTTCATGTATTCACACAATGTGTCTTGGTCACCTCTACTCCCAAGACCCCTCAACAAGTCTCCCAAGTAACTTCCTTTCCTTTCCTTTCCTTTTCTTTTTTTTAAAAACAACCTACCAAATGCCAATTAGTGCTGCACATATGAGCATGTGGGGTCATCCACTACAGCATGGGCAACATACCTACTAATTAAAACATTTTCTATTGGAGGCTGGAGAGATGGCTCAGGCGGTTAAGAGCACTGACTGCTCTTCCAGAGGTCCTGAGTTCAATTCCCAGCAACCACATGGTGGCTCACAACCATCTGTAATGGGATCCTATGCCCTCTTCTGGTGTGTCTGAAGACAGCTACAGTGTACTCACATACATAAAATAAATAAATAAATCTAAAAACAAAAAACAAAAAAACATTTTCTATTAATCCTTTGCTGTGCCCATCGCCAGTCTCTGAGAGCCTCTAGTTGACCTTCTGCCTCATGAACATAACTATACTAGTAGCCTTGGATAAGTAGAATTAACAAGATTTATCCTTTCCCAGTTAGCTATTTCACCTAAGAAAACAGATTCAACTTTCTTCTGTGTTGTAGTATGTGCCAGAATATTCATATTCTCTCTCTCTCTCTCTCTCTCTCTCTCTCTCTCTCTCTCTCTCTCTCTCTGTGTGTGTGTGTGTGTGTGTGTGTGTGTGTGTGTGTGTGTGTTTATAATATCTATACCAGGGCTGGAGAGATGGATGGATCTTCCATTAAAGGTTAGACTCACAACCAAAAATATATTTATCCCAATGGTCTTAATGTGGTATCTCACTGTGGCTTTGATTCTATTTCCCTAATGGCTGGCAACATTAAATATCTTTCATCCGTTTATTGGCCATTCTTTCAGCTTCTTTGAAAAACATTCTATTCAATTCTATTGCTAGTTTTCTAATAGGGTTCTTTGTTTTAAAGTTATCTAGATTCTCTCTCTCTCTCTCTCTCTCTCTCTCTCTCTCTCTCCCCGTGTGTGTGTGTGTGTGTGTGTGTGTGTGTGTGTGTGTGTGCCCCTGTGTGAAGAAAAAGTTTATGGCATTGATTTTTCTTTTTCTGTCTTTATATGGGCCCCGGGAGTTGAACTCAGGTCTCCAGACTTGCACAGTGAGTACATTTACCCTCAGATCCTGTTGGCCATCCGGAATCTGTATTCTCATCAGGATCCCAGGTGACATAGTGGACTATTATTGGCCTTGAGATGACACAAAAGAATCACTGTTTTGGTTCTCTAGGATTTTGATATATTGTCTTTCTTCCTGCGAAGAGCAACAGGGGAACATGAGAGGCTCTGAAAACAGCAAAGTCAACCAATCAAACAAACCAGGTTGAACTCCCAGCATCCTTCAGTCTGTATATCCGTATCTGCATGTGTTCCAGTGCGCTGGGGCTGTTAATCCTTCTACAGCGGCACGGAAGGATGTTAGCATGGAATCAAAGACTTGAGAAGCTCCCGTTTCTGCATCATCATGGAGCCTCGAAGCTCCTGACCAGCAGGAGTCATTTTATTTGTGTGATTTATTTAAAGAGAATAAGGCAGTCTCACTGTTCAGCCTGATTTAAAAGAACCATTATTGGCCGTGTGAATATGTAATTAACATGATTTATTTGTCAAGTGCTGAACACAGGTAAATTTCCTACCTTTTTATTGAGTTTGAGAAGTTAATTAGTATGCCTATTAAGCAAAACTCGAAGAGCATTATACAATGAAGTATTTCCTTATAACTCAAATAAACCAATTTCAAAACCTATCAGGCTATAAATTCCATTCGATAGTTCCCAATCCTAGTTCCCTTGTACTTATCTTTAACAGTAAAAAGCTTCCATGTCTGTTAAGATGTTTCATGACCATTCTTGCTGCATGTACATAATTAAACTTGTTTTCTGTGAAAAAATCTGTGAAAGTGTCTTTTGGGATTAATAGAAAAGTACAATTTGCCTGATCACTATTACTCAGAATGTGTGTAACATCTCGTATTTCTAGTATTCCCTCTCCACTGCATGCCTTCGAGCTTTATTTGCATTCGGTTTATTTTTGGTGTGTCTTTTGACATGCTTCAATGGAACAAAGACCTTAGATGGACTCTTGTCATAGCTGGTGTCCCAAGACTATCCCCCCAGAGTCACTGGAACTCATCAAAGCCATTACCCAGACACAGTCACAACTCTGTTCATAGGAGCCAAAAGATAAGGACCAAAAACAGCAAAGGCAAAAGTCACATGGGCCGACAAGGCAAGCTTTCCCAGGGTCTTTTCCCAGCAGAACCACACAGAATGTGCTGAATCCGCCCCTCCCCCACCCGCCGCCGACAGAGCTGGGACAATACTTGTGAGGGTTATCTACAAGTCAAACTCTGATTAGAGATTGCATGCCAAGGCTTTCCACGGGAGGCCAGCTAAATACACAGCCTCTGTCTGCTACATACCAGACTCCCTGGAGGAAAGTGTGTGTTCCACCAGGCCTGTGGATGTTGATTCTATTTTCTTGGCTGGGCTACAGTACCCAAGTAGTTGGTCAAACATTACTCTGGATGCTTCAGTGGGGGTGTTTTTAGATGAGATTTATATTGAATCCTATAGACTTTTGAGTGAAGCAGATTGTCTTCCTAGTGTGGGCAGTAGGTTTCGTGCAATCATTTGAAAAACTTGAAAGACTGGCCTCTGATTAAGGAGCTAGCAGATGGCTTTTGGATCTGAACACGAGCATTAGCTCTGCCTGTGTCTCCAACCTGCTGGGTCATCCACGAGATCCTGAACGTGCCAGACCATAATCATACCTGCACTCTCCCTTCTCCCACCCCACACCCACACCCTATTGGTTGTCTCTATCAAGAACACTAGAAGATAAGCAGGAGCCATATTGTTTGTACAGAGAATTTAGGCACACTGATCTACTCTGACCAACCAACGATGGAGAAACCCCTAGTATCTAAATTCCTAGATGCCAGTCAAAGGTCAACCTTGCAGGTATGACCTTCTAAGACTAGCACCACGTCATCCTTGCTACATTAATTTTTTTCTCCCTGTATTCTCATCTCATAAACTGTCTAAGCCATAGGAAGTAACCCACGTTAGAAAGGGCTGAAGAGAGAGGAAGCTTTCTCATCTCTGGTAGATCCTTGTCCACACGCACCCGGATTATTTTTGGTGCCCAGCAAGTCAGAGAGGCGTCCTTGTTACTGCAGACAAGCTAATCTACACCTTATACCTTCTTTCTAATTCACCTTAACATCAGAAATTATTATCCAAATAAAGAAGCTAATGTCAAAATGAGCCAATCCACTCTCAGCGGCGTAAGCCTTGCACTGTCCTGCAGGTTCTGCCCTACAACTTTTCATCAAACAACGTATCTTTTTCTCTTAATTTCACAGGAGATTCCACTCATGGATGGGCCCTGAGCACTGAAGAGTTTGCACCCAAGTACTCAGCCGAATAAAAATTGTCTGACAGCAATTCCTGCAGGACTGCGCTAGGCGCCTGGAAGCCATCAACAATGGAGATGCTCCTGGGAAGGGAAAATGGAATTTTCCAGCAGTAGCCAGAATTCATAGAATCTGAACTTGTTTACTCAATGGCTCTAGATAAGGAGCAGACAGGGGTGGGTGTGGGAGATGTATTTTGGTTTCGACATAACATACTTTCATTTTTTTTCCCTCCAAACTTCACCAGTATTTTAATTAGCCTTCCCAGTCTTCTCTTCCTATGTTCCAACTTACTGCTGTAAGGATTTTTCTTAAAACCATGGATCTGGTCACATTGTTTCATTCAATCCGTCAGCTCTCTCCACGGCCTGATGAATAGATTCTTAAGTCCTTGGCGCTACACTGGGAGAATTTCACAGTGTAGTTTGAATTTATCTTTCCAAATATATTTAGCTAACTGCCCATCAAGGTAAGCCAGCCGTCATTCCCCTTTGATGGGAAATTTGAGTATTGTCAGAGTCTAAAGCTCTGTGGGGTTTCTGAGACCCTCCATCATTCAATTTTTCATGTAACTTAATCTTGAAATACGCGAACAGAGAAGCACACAGGCAATGGCTGCCCAGCTTAATGTGCAAACTAAGTGTGTGGGCAAGCCCATATGTCAATCAATAAATGAAGCACCATTGCCACCCCATAGGTCTATTCATCCCCACCCCAGTCACTCCCTTACCTAGGATGACTTCTCCTTGCTTGCAAACTTCATTCCAATGGAATCAACTCTACATCTGAACTCGTGACTCATTTTGTACTGTCTGGATACATTTTCTCAATATTAGGCTTATGGCGTGTTTCTGCATTAGCTTGTATGGCAACAGTTGCTTGGTTTGTGCACATTGTTGTCCTGCATTCCAGTGTATTACATTCAATGGTCGTTGGATTGTTTCCATTTTTTTTTAAAACCTATTGGGGCTACATCACTGTAACTAGCCTCCTGTATCTGCTTTAGTTAATAGCGCCACTGTTGATGTACACTTGCTAAAACTTCTGGCTCTAAGATCGGTATCCTGAAGCTTCAGTCAGTGGTGATATTAAACAACTCTGTTAAAGGGGGTGCACCCACTTCTCCACTCATCAGCTATCGACTCCCGCTTCATTCTTTTCAAAGCCTTACTAACGATGGGTGGGGCAGGTTTGTTTCTGTCTTTGGTTGGTTGGTTTTTGTTTTGTTGAGACAGGATCTCAACTGTGTATCACTGGCTGGCCCAGGGCTCTCCATTGAGACCAGGCTTCCCTCAGACCCTCAGCAATCTGTCTGCCTACCTCTGCCTACCAAGTACCGGGACTAAAGGCACGCAGCACACGCACCTGAACTACTCCTTATTGGCCATCTTGGAGAAAGTACAGTCATGCAGCCTTTGTGGTTTTGATTTGTATTCCCAGTTAACAACTGGTTACAACTGGCCATCTTGACTTTTGTCTTTTGTGAAGGGCTTATTATGGTCCCTTGTCCATTTTATTCCTATTGGTTTTAGTAATATTTGTATGGCCTAAATTTAGGAGAATGTGCTCATACGTCTCTCATATCCCATATCGTCCCTTTTCTCCATCCATGTAATTTTTCTTTGGTCCTTTTTTTTTTTTTTCCTTTGGTCCTTTTTTTTTTCAGAGCTGGGGACCGAACCCAGGGCCTTGCGCTTCCTAGGTAAGCGCTCTACCACTGAGCTAAATTCCCAGCCCCATCCATGTAATTTTTAATGAATGCAATTCTTTAAAAGTATATTATATTTATTTACTGTTGATGGTGTGAAGGATACATGAGTATGTAGAGGTGAGAAGGCATCTCTCTGAAGTGGATCATGCTTTCCACAACAGGCCTTCTTTTTCTTCTGTGGGTGCCATGGATCAGATCTGCCCACCAAGCTTAAAGGTAAGTGCTGTTACCTGACAAGTGATCTCACCCTTGCCAGACACAATCCTTAATTTTACTGAACTCCAGAGCATGCTAAGATGGTGCTTATTCCCACCATCAAATTTTTCATCTATTCTGGTCCCAGTGCCACATTGTCTTCATTATTACAGCTGTGTAGGAAGTCTGGGTATTTGATAGTGTCAGTTGGCCAGCAGTTTCTTGAAGATTATCTTGACAGAAGTCTCTGTATTTTTCATATAATTGACAACAGCCTGTCAACACTCACAAAGATTAAACCGACTCGGATTTCAATTGGTCTCATTTAATCTGTAAGTCTATGTGTGGAATTAATTACATTTTTAATAAAGATTAAGTCTGTCTCTTTATCAGAGATCTTCTGAATGAGAAACTGGAGATGGGGCCTCACCCTTTGAGAATTAGAAGACCTCCAGGTAATTTGGATAAATTCTAAACCCATAGATAACTTTAAAGAGATATAAAGAGATATAAAGGTCATATCAGAAGGCAGAAATAATGTCTCTATGGAGCATGTAGATTGGCTTTATAGACTTACTGATAACTGCTTATTGTGCTTATGTATACAGTACTGTTGCCAGTATGTGTGTGAGGAGAAGAGAAGAACATGGTTAAGGTTTGTTTTGTCAACTTACAAATATTAAGGAGCATTGATATGGAAAACAGCATTATGGAAATGATTTCTGTAAAAGTCAAGGACTGAAGTACACACCCTTGAAATGTTTGACAAATTTCCTCCAATGGCCAAGTCTTCCCCTCAACGGTATTAATCCCTTTTGGAGGAGTTGTGCTGCTGTTGTTTTCTTAAGAGACTCAGGTTAGCTTTTATCTTTTATCAGTCTGACTTCATTCAAGAAAAGAAAAGCCACTGGAAGTCTTTCAGCTAATACAGGGAATGGAGCCTAAGGATTATGGAAAGGCAGAGGAAACAAGCAAGAGGGATAATGAGGCACCCCGGAGTATAGAAAATCAGGCAGCCATTTACCTCTCCTAAGGCAGAAGTCAGAACACCAAAGCCCAGCATCCTCACCATCTCACAGAACACAAAGGGGGTCTTTATCAGTCTGGCAGAAATGGGTCACAGAGATCACCCACTGCCTGTGATACCAGAAGAAGCTGAGAAAGAGGAAGAATTTACCTTTGTCCGTCCCTTCTCCTGTCCCCTAGTCGCCCTTGTCTACCATTCATTGGTCCTGAAAGAAAAAAGAAAAGAAAAGAAAAAAAGAAAGGAAAAGAAAGAAGGAAAGGAAGAAAGAAAGAAAGGAAGGAAGGAAGGAAGAGAGAGAGAGAGAAAGGACTTGTCCCATGTGGTAGGATGTTAACCAAGGAAGAGTAGGGATGATATGAGCTGTCACCTGAAGTCAAGATGCCATTTCACAGACACATATGGCTCAAACAAAGAAGACGCTGGAAACGAATGCTAAGGCATTCGATTAGGATCTACAGCAGCAGCTGGAATCTGTCAGAAGGCATTCTTCACCCTGATTTTTTTTTCATGCATACTAGGGACCTTTCAGAATGTGTGTTATTATCAAGTGGCCAAGGACACTCTTGGCTGTAAACCACCATAAGAATACATGGGCCTCTTTATGACAGTAAGGGCCAAAAACAGTGGAAAGAAATCAGCCCTCGTTCCAAGAATGATAGTTAAGACACCACTAACAGTTTCCCAGTGAAGATTTGGAATGCCTCTCTTCTCTCACCTCCCTCTCCTTTCTCTCACTTCCTGTCCTCTCCTTTTTCTTTCTTTTCCCTTCCCATCCTCCCCTCCATCTACCCCTCCAACACCCCTCCTATGCTAGTTAGATTTTTTTTTTTTTTTTGTCAACTTGACACAAGGTAGAGTTGTTTGGGAAAAGGAACCTCAATTGAGGAAAAGTTTCCACTTGCCTGTAGGCAAGCCTGAAGTGTATTTTCTTGATTTATGATCAGTGTGGGAGGATCCATCCCAAGAGGACTAGGGGTATCCTGACCAGTTAGCAGACTTCCTCCACGCCCTTTGTTGAGCTCCTGAAAGTTTCCCTGACTTCCCTCAGTGACAAAGTGTGACCTGAGAGTTGTGAGCTGAAACAAACCCTTACTTCAAGTGTCCTTTGATGTTTGTCACAGCAGCAGCAAAATAATAATAATAATAATAATAATAATAATAATAATAATAATAATGAGGAGGAGGAGGAGGAGGAGGAGGAGAAGAAGAAGAAGAAGAAGAAGAAGAAGAAGAAGAAGAAGAAGAAGAAGAAGAAGAAGAAGAAGAAGAAGAAACTAACTGTGATACTCTCTTTTCCTCTCTTTTCCTCCTAACGTTACTCCATGTAAATTGGAAACCTGAATTTTGTTAAGTCAGTCTGCTTTAATGATAGGAGAACTCCCATAGCCCTAAAAGAATTGGCTGGAAGCAGAGTGGAAGCTTTAGGGGTAGCAGTAACCACAGGGAAATACACATGTCTGGGAAACAGTGAAGGACGTGGGGGTTGTGGTGGGAAGAACATGCCGCAAGTACATAAGAGCATCCATGTTGTGACAATAAGGACTAAAAACAGTTGAAAGAAAGTCTCCCTTGTTCAGAGGTGAATAGCTCTAGGTCATCAAAAACAGAAACTCTTAGCACAGTCATACATAAATATTCAATTGATACTGGGAAAAATGGGGTCTCCTCCTGGGATTCTTAGTCTCATTCATTAAAGAATTTAACAATTGAGTCAAACAGAAGCTCAAGGACAATTTTATTAGCCTTTAAATGAAAACCCCTAGGCAGTCAAGCTGTAATCTCAGCAATTGTTAGAGGAGACCAGAGGAAGGAAGGGGAGAAAGCCATTTACGCAGGTGTGGAAATCAGACACAGGCTGGACAAGCAGCTAAGGGGCTTGGAGTGGAGCTTTAGAAAAAGCATAATGAAGTCCAGAGTATCAGGAAAATATACCTGGGTTCTAGCTGGCACACAAAAGGAAGAGACATGAAGAAAGGAGGTGGGGAGGAAAAAAGAAAAGAGAAAAGAGATAAAATATGCTTTTTGTTTGTTTGTTTGTTTGCCTCAGACCTCAGAAAGGTGGGCAGCCCCAGTTGAACCTCATGGTGACTGGTAGAGACTACACAGGAGGGCAGGGATTTTAAAAAACACAGGATCTCATTTAAGAAGAGACAACCATTCCATGTATCCTTTTTTTTAGCGTGGCTTAACTTAAGGTGATCCTTGGGGGAGGAGCGTGACCTTGTCTGCTGGGTGATTGGCCTGGCCCAGCTGGAATGTTGGGGCTCCCAGGCCAGAGATTCTATTTTCTTGACCAAATGAAGTTTTCCTAAGGGGTTGTCTTAGTCAGGGTTTCTATTTCTGGACAAACATCATGACCAAGAAGCAAGTTGATAAGGAAAGGGTTTATTCAGCTTACACTTCCACATTGCTGTTCATCACCAAAGGAAGTTAGGACTGGAACTCACACAGGGCAGGAAGCAGGAGCTGATGCAGAGGCCATGGAGGGATGTTACAGCCTTTCTTCCCCTGCCTTGCTCAGCTTGTTCTCTTAAAGAACCCAGGACCACCAGCCCAGGGACAGCACCACCCACAATGGGCTGGGTCCTCCCCTCCTTGATCACTAATTGAGAAAATGCCTTACAGCTGGGTCTCATGGAGACATTTCCTCAAGGGAGGCTCCTTTCTCTGTGATAACTCCAGCTTGTGTCAAGTTGACACACGAAACCAGCCAGTACAGGGGTCTTTACTATGACTCTAACACAGTGAGATGGTAGAGAATCCGAAGGTCATTTTACAAAAGGATTGGATTATTTCCTGATATTACTTTACTGTGAAGGACTGCTTCAAAATGCCTTTGAGGGATAACTGTTATTACCCCTATCTTCCCCACCCCCAGCAGCCATGAGATGGTAGAAGGCTTCCTTGTTTCATCATGTTAAATTTGTTCAAATGGCATGCAAAAAGTTTTAAAAGATTTTTCTCTCAAAGTTATGGAAACTTTTGAGCCAAGACATTTGTATAATAATACATAATGGAGTTTTTTTGTTGTTGTTATTGTCGTTGCTATTGTTCAAAAAAATTGTAGGTCCGTGTGGAGCATTAAGAAGACGTGGGTTGTTCTTGTTTAAAACAGGGCTAGAGAGTCGGCTCAGCACCCAAGAGCACTTGTTCTTGCAAGGCCCCAGGTTTGATATCCTGCACCCACACGGTCTCGCCTCATCCTCACATCACCAGGCATTCGGCACACAGACATGTGTGCACGCAAAGCACTCAGATTTTTAAAAAAGTAATTCTAAAATAGTAATAAGCTTAAATGATGAAAGGATTGACTAGAGATGTCAGTTTGTTTCTGCTGGGATTCTCTTATCATGGCAACGAGTATATGGCAGAGGGATAGCTCTATAAAATACTCTTGTCAGCTATAAAATAATTTAGGCAGCATGGTTTCTAAGATCCCTTGTAATTTTCATTTGATTCAGAAAAGCTCTACCAGAGGGGAACAAAAGCGCCAGTTTTGACGTTTGTCTCTTTAAATATCCTAGTAACTACTTGGGAGAATGTTTAGTGAGGCCTCAGGCAAGAGCAGGGGTGGCTGACATAGTGCCTCTAACTTTCCTTATATACGCTTCCATTTTACTTTCCAAATTAGACAGTGACACTAAGGTGGACCCATTAGCCAGTGGTGATTACCAGACAGAGACCGTGAGCAAACTTCACACAGCATGGGGGGATCAAAGATAAGCAGTTAGGGCCTCCTTATCATCAGAGCACAGTGGAATCTGACCCTTCACCTTTGCTCCAGGCAGCAGCTGTGAAGAAAGGCAGGAGCTACCACAGGCGTCCTGGAGCTAACTTGAAAAGGAGGGACCTAGGAAACGTGCTTCTTAAGCATTTAGCAACTGGAAAATGGAGTCACAGCTTGGGCATAAACATGTAGCCATATTTCCTGGGTTGGAAAGGGAAATAATAGGTATGTGATCACAAACACTTTAACTGCTTTCTCGTGTACAGATGGGTTTCCTGTAACACTAGCTCGCAGGGAGGAAAGATCTCTGCAGAGGACACAGAATGTCACTGACAATCTAGAAGTCAAGTATCCAAAGAGCTAGAAGACATGGACTTTCAAGTCATAAAGCAAGGGGGAAACTGAACAAGAGAAGGAGGAGGAGGAAGAGATGGGAAGAAGAGGAGGAAGAGGAGGAAGAGGAGGAGGAAGAGGAAAAGGAGGAGGAAGAGGAGGAGGAGGAGAAGAAGAAGAAGAAGAGGAAGAGGAAGAGGAAGAGGAAGAGGAAGAAGGAGGAGGAGGAGGAGAAGAAGAAGAAGAAGAAGAAGAAGAAGAAGAAGAAGAAGAAGAAGAAGAAGAAGAAGAAGAAGAGGAAGAGGAAGAGGAAGAGGAAGAGGAAGAGGAAGAGGAAGAGGAAGAAGAAGACGACAACTACGACTAAGCAGTGGGTTTCAGCACCAGATGAATGAATTTAAAAAAAAAAAAAGTCACGGACATGATGCTCATAAGTACAGTGGAGAAGGTTCGTTGTAGAGCATAGTCATAGGCAGGGAGATTTGGGAGAATCCAGAGTGTTTAAGACCCCGAGCCACTTGCGGAGAGGGGGAGGGGAAGAAAGAGTGGGAGAGAAAGGAACCAGGTGCAGCAGCCAGGAAGTCCAAAAAACGGAGGGGTAACCAACATGGCCGGATTATTTAGGGAGAACAGTTGGAGGAAGGGCAGTCCAGCCCTTGAGCTGGAGACATTTAGGGCAGGGAGCACACGGCAGGGTATCCCAGCCAGGAAGATCTTGTGACGTAGGGTCTGAGGGATGCTGGGAGGACCTGGTAACCAGGTCTAATTTGCTATGCTAAATAGGCACCTCGGCTGTTTGTGCCAGGGTTTGAGACTTAATAGAAACCATTTGGTACGAACGCCGCAGTGGATGCTTCCGGTATTATTACTGTTATTATAATATGCCCTTGGAAGAAGTTCTTTTGTACACTTATCTTTGGATGTCTTATGTCTGCTTTTTATTCATTTCATCAATAGGAGCCTGAGTGCACGCTGCAGCTGGAGCCATCGGGCTCCCTATTCTTATTCACGGATCTGTCACGACAGTGCTCCCCATTCTTAGTAACTCCTCTTCTCCTGAACTCCTCCACCTCTCCAAGCCTGAATGATGATGATTATAAGTTCTCCGATGTTAATTGAGGCTTAAGATATTAAGCCAGCCAAATCAATAAAAGCTCGGTATAATTAAAGTTAAGCACCTCTTTTTTTGTGTGTGCTTCAAGAAAGCCATAATGATTCTCTCGCTCTTTAGGAAGGGTTGGCTGAAGTCTATAGATTTTCAATAAGTTAAAATTTCCCAGGGGATTTGTTTCTCGGAGGGCCAAAAGCAAAAGGATGAAAAAGAATATTGAGAATACTGTATCTCGAGGGGATTTTAAAGATAATTACCCACATTAGTCACTTGTTAGCCATTTTCTTTCTTTCTTTCCTAAATAACTAGAAAGGGAATCCAATATAACACTTTGTGATAATGGAAGAGATCCCTTCGTGGAGTGTAAGCATTTGAAGTATAAATCCAATCGACACTGCTTTAACAGCCTGGCAGATGGTCAAATGTGCCATGTGGGGTAAGGTCTGAGATGGCACCTGCAAAAGATACCAATTATGGCTATTCATCACCCTGTGTTCGGGTGCTCTCGACTTGACATGGTACTCTCTCAAGGGGTTGTAGGAGGATTCTGGGTACTCTGTCTCTGTAGAACATCCAAGCCATGGGGATTGTCTGTGCTCAGCAGCAATCAGAAGCAACTTTTTCAGTGCTTGGGGTGTCACGACCTCCCCGTGTGGAATGAGTTGGAACAGGTAGTGATGATGACATTTCATGACACGTCTGACCGTGGACTGTCCCTGATGTTTTCAGTAGTATGCAAGATAGAGCTACTGTTATGGTTGGATACGTGGCTTTGTGAAGCTTTCAAACTAGCAAAACTGTGCACATTTAAGCCCCCTCCCTTCTCTTTCCACCATGCCTAGATGCCTCGAAAGTTAATTTCATGTATCCACGTGACTTAGCGAGGGGATACTAAAATACCTAGCAAGGTAACTCTGTGAGGGTCTTTCAGCCATCCAACCTGTTGAATAGAACAAAAAATACATTTATTTTTTTATTCTCTCTGCTTAAGCTGAGGCCATAGCTATCAGAGATACATCCATAGATATCAGAAATCACATATATACATGTATATATGTGTGTGTGTGTATACATGCATGTGTATATATATGTATGGATATCTATGTGTGTGTATATATGTATATGTGTGTATATGTATATATATGTGTGTATATACATGTATGTGTGGATATATGTGTGTATATACATATGTATATATGTGTATATGTATATATGTGTATAGGTATATATGTGTATATATATGTGTGTGTATATACATGTATGTGTGTATATACATATGTATATGTGTGTATATGTATATATGCATGTATATATACATGTATGTATTATATATGTGTGTGTATATATATGTGTGTGTATGTGTGTATGTTTATGTTTGTGAGTGTGTATATACATATTCCTGCCCATAGATTTCATAGATATCATAGATCCTGAGGCTCAGACTTTTGGATTTAGACCAGAATTTTTACCACTGACCCAGTTTTTAAGGCTTGAACTTGGCCTGACTCGCACCATCAATTTTCTTTGTTCTCCAATTTTGTAGGTGGTAGATTGAGGAACTTCAAACTTTATCTCCCTAATGTATATATGTGTATATAGGCACATATGTATTGATACAAACGGTCTCCTCGTGGCTAAGATAAATGGTCAGGATTAATTCCTCTTCTGGAGTGCATTGTGGGTAATTCAGGGGCTACTAAGATGGCTGGACTCTAGTACAGTGATTTTCCTCTGGCTGGGTATTTGTATTTTTTAGTTCAAGCTCTAATGACCTATGGCTATACCTTTGAAGCTGTGCTACTGAGCAAAATGCTAAAATACCAAGCATTCCATACCCAACAGGCAAACTCTCCAACAGCAAGCTCGATGTTCTTCACTACCGCTTCCTAAATTCAGCCCTCCCCCACCCTCGTCCACTGTCAAAGTCAGTTCGAGTTGCTATGAAACAGTTTTTAAGGACTGAGTAACAGAAACATTTATTTTCTAATAAAAATTCTGTGAATGAAAGTCTCTTATAAGGACATCAATCCCATAACGTGGACCCTCTTTGATCTAAAGATCAAATATAATCATGCAAAACGTTAGTCCATGGACTGGGTGGGCCGCAAAGTCCAGAGATTGAAGAAGCCTGAAAGGTTTTCACCCACTCTTTTCCTTATAGTAAATGCTAGAAAAAATAAGACAAAGATTAGCTCGTTTGTTGGTTTTCAAAACAGGGCCTCACCATGCAGCTCTTGCTGCACTGGAAATCACTCAGTAGACCAGGCTGGCCGTGAACTCCCAGAGATTCACCTGCCTCTGCCGCCCAAGTGCTGGGATTACAGGCATGTGCTAAACCAAGAACATAATTTTCACATAAAATCCAGTATAGTGGTTATCACAACAGGAGAAGTAACGAAAGCGGGCTGCCTGGGGCACTGGTAATGTTTTTCTTCTTGACTTAGGTGATGCTCTAGCCTTTACTACTAAATTTTTTAAGTGGCCATTTTTGTTTTACATAGCAGAATGATGACTGAGCATGCATCATAATTAAAGGTATTTAATTTTTTTTAAGTGATTGCCAAAAGGCAATGGACTTGGCTGGAGAAGGAAGTAACAACATGTCATGCCTCACAAAGGGGCAGTGCTGGGTCACAGGCTGACTCATCGTGCATTTGCAAGATCGAGTTTTTAGCAACTGTGAATGGCTTAGCCATGGGTGGACTGGGTCAGAAGCTGTTAGTGCACAAGACAGACAAATTCAAAATGATCCTCGGGCTTCCAGGATGATCAGATGAGTTGGTGACTGATACTAATTGATAAGATAGGGACATTACCCATGGTAATAGATGATAGTGATGTCAGTACTGGGGAGGCTGGAAGCAAGAGGAGTACGGATTCTAGGTTCAGCCTTAGCTGTGTACTAGTGCGACTATGTAAAACAAACAAAACCAAAACTTGGAGCTGGAGAGATGGCTCAGTGGTTAAGAGTGCTCATTTCTAAGCATCACCTGCTAATAAAAAAGACATTGGCCAATGAGCTGAGGCAGGAAATAGGAGGTGAGACATTGTCAGGAAGAAAGAGGATTCTGGGAAGTAGCAATAGACAAAGAGAGACTTGAGGACAGCCTCATGAGATATGGGAGAGACAGACCAAGAGATGGGCTGAGGAGATGGATGTTTATCAGCAGGGAGACACTGAAGAGACACAGACAAAAAAGTGGCCAGGTCTGAAAGAGAGGTAACTAACCAAATGGTAGACATAGGATAGTTTAAAGGGTTAAATAAGTTACAAGCTAGTCAGAGAGTGAGCCAAAGCGGGTGTCTTAAGCATTTAATAATAAATATTAATCTCAGTGTCATTATTGATGGGAACTATGGGCCCAGAAGGAAGAAAAACACATTTGAAAATTATTTTTACACTGTTCTTGAAGAGGATCCAAGTTAATTAGGTTCCTAGCACTTACATCAAGTGGTTCACAACTGCTTGTAACTCCAGTTCCAGGGGATCGGAAGATGCTCTTCTGGCCTACACACACACACACACACACACACACACACACACACACACACACACACACAGAGAGAGAGAGAGAGAGAGACAGAGAGAGACAGAGAGAGACATAGAGAGACAGAGACACAGAGATACCGAGAGAGACAGAGAGGGAGGGAGGGAGAGGGAGAGGGAGATGGAGAGAGAAATCCTTAAAAAGTGACTTTTTAGGAGGAAGCAAGAATAAGTATGTTATAGATTTGTGAAATTTGCAATGCCCATGAACAGCCCAAGTGCAAGTATTGTTGAGGCCAGTGACCACAGAGTCCAGAAATTAAAGAGATGAATCAAGCTGACTTTTCACAACAAAGACAATTTCATTTTTAGATTATAAATTCAATATATACTGATCCTATAATGTAAGGTTGGATTTCTTATTAGTTCTGAAGGTATCTGTTGTTTCTCTTGCTTTATTCTCATCTCCCTGTAGGACGTAAATACAGTTGGAAAATCTGTGCCTTTATTTGTAGTTCTCCTCCAGTGGCCGGAACCACACGCCCTTGACTGCAGGTTTACATCACATAATTTATTTTTTCATTGTTCTAGTAGTATAAAAATCAAGGTTAATGTTTGGTTTTTAGGTTCTTGGTGTTTTGTTGGTTTTAGATAGAATCTAGTGTAGCCCAGAATGATCCTGGTTATCCTGCCTCTGGTTTCTAGTTTCTCTAACTGAAATTACGGGCACGTGTTACCACATCTGACTAGGCTGGAAATCTAGGATCTGTCTGACAGCATAATCAGATTCTGGTGAGGGTCTTCATCCTGGCTTACAGAAGACCACCTCTCCCTATGCTTGTTAATATGATATGGCAGAGATAGCAAGAGGAGGCAGGGAGTCTCTCCCTGGTGAGTCTTTGCTTCAGGGCGCTAATCTCACAATGAAGGCCCTGCCCTTATGACTTCATCTCTGTCCAGTGAGCTCACAAACAGGGTTTCATGTTCACAAGGTTCCAGTGAAGCCAAGGGAGCAATGGAAAAGAGCCATGCAAGCCCAGACCGGAGTGTCTAATGGACTTTGGGAACTACAACTGCTACTATCTGCTAAGGGAACCTGCTTCTGCCTCATGAATATGCCAGCTGTTCTGCGGAATCCAGGAGAAACAAAAGTCCATGAGGAATGCCAGTGCTTAGATCACCTAACCAATAACTCCTCTGTCCCTGTAAGCACCATGGGAAAGGAGCACATGGAGAGGACAAGTGTTCTTGGTCCAGGAGACTGCACAGTGCTCTAGTGAGCAGTGTGACAAAGCTAAATGAGTGAGTGTCTGATGTGTCTCTTGTCCAGCCTGTCACTACTGAACCCCAGGTGAGTTTCCTGTCCAGCTAATCACCACTGGGCTCTAGAAGCATGGTGGGAAGGATGATTTGGAAAGAGTGACTGCAACTGGTACAGTCAGGACCACAGAGCATTGACCATTGTGGACCCTTGCTGTCGGTAAGCTTATTTTTCATATCATCTCTATCAATACGTGTATCTACCATTAGTTCCTTACTAGCTTCCCTTCCCTCTTGGCTGAATTTTATTATTTGACCAACAGCTACCTATGGGCGTGGTCTCTATGACTCACCTCTATGCCTCACGCACTGTCCTACAGTAGCTGGGCTATGGTGGCTGCTTGCAAAGACCTTATGTGCAAACAAGGATGGACTCCACATATGAATTTTAGGGCACATGTGATGGTTTGACTAGGTATGGTCCCCAAAGTCTCATGTGTTTGAAGGCTTAGCTCATAGAGAGTGACACTATTAGGAGATGTGGCCTTGTTGGAGGAAGTATGTCATGGTGGAGGCGGGCTTTGAGATCTTCTATATGCTCAAGCCATGTCCAGTGACAGTCTCCTCCTGACTGCCTTAGGATCAAGATAGAGAGCTCTCAACTCCTTCTACAGCACCATGTTTGCCTAAATGCCACCACGCTGCTTGTCGTGATGCTAATGGACTAAACCTCTGAAACTATAAGCCAGCCCCAATTAAATGTTTTCCTTTATGAGTTGCCATGGTAATATTGCCCCTTCACAGCAATAAAAGCATAACTAAGACAGTACACAATGCAGTTTAGCCCTACAGGCCATTGTCTACTCTTCCGTTTGATCCTGGCTTTTCAATTCCACAAAATTTGGGTTTTTAAAAGGTTTAACTCAGTCTTTCTGCACTGTTGAATTTCCTTTTTACAGTTATTGTTTCTTCCCTTTGCTCTTTTAAACAGGGTGAATTATAAGGGGCGAGTGGTTAGAAGAATTAGCAACCAATTACAATAGTCTATGAAGCTACAATACTGTGTGCATTACTCTGTAGCCTTTTTCTTTTTTATTAGTGAAAGCATAGACAGGAGAAGTATAACCTCTAAGCTCGACCTTCTAGTGTTAGCTTACAAGCCTTCATAACTTAGCAATTATTAGTCATATTGGGAGATGGAGAAATTGAGTCTCAGGTAATCAGCCAAAGTCACACAGTATGCAAGAGAGCTAAGGAGGAGCCAGGCAAAGCCGAGAGGCCAAAGCCTTGGTTTCCCTTTTTCCTTCCATGCCTCAAGGTGAACAATTTATCTTCCATTAAGGCCCCGAAGTTCTTTTCTAAATGCTTTCCCACATCTTTACATACACTCCAATTCGTCATTTGACTAGGACTTTATGATTTCTAACAAAGGCAATGTCTTAAACTGAATAATGAGGGCCTGATTACTTTTTATATTGCTACCACCCCTATAAATATACTGCTGTAAGAGCATTTTGGTTTGGTTTGGTTTTTTCCTCCTCAGAGTTATTCCTTTAGAGTAAGTTTCCAGGTTGCTTGTTAGAGATGGACGGCAGGTCCACACTCTTCCTTTGTGATTGCCTGTGCCTTGAAAAAAGGGAAGTAAACTTTGAATTTTTAAAGAGTTTCTAATTAGTTTTCTCTCCAATCCTCCTTTGTCAGGTACTCTAAGGAAACAATTAGTCGTACAAACACTGCCTTGATTCAATATATGTGCCACTTGCTGACGAGGCCATCAGATTTTCTTTTTCTAACAACATTGATTGCAAATGAACTTTGTTCCACAAGAAACTCAATGAGCATTTCTGGATGTCTTCTTTTCACATCCTATAGCTTCAATACTATAGCAAAGTAACCACCACTAATGCACCCTTTTTTAGAGAGTACATGGATAAGAGAGGGAAGGGAAAGAAGATGAATATAAGTCAGCCTTTGTAATGGAAAAGAAAGAATACAACACTTAACCTTAATGTCTGACTCTGGTCAAGTTGTTGTACCTGCCGACCCTAAGAACCTCCCGTTATCCCGTTCACACATCCCCTGCGGGCATGTCAGCTGCTCACACTTC
This sequence comes from Rattus norvegicus, assembly GCF_021556685.1. NCBI lineage: Eukaryota > Metazoa > Chordata > Mammalia > Rodentia > Muridae > Rattus > Rattus norvegicus. The sequence goes on from NC_141549.1 coordinate 65,318,958, forward strand.
TTCCTGTGGCAGAATTACTCAAGCTTGCGTTTTGGAAGCCATTGTAGCACAGTACTAGCAAGGACACACTAGCCTTATGACTCTCTCTGTGACTTACTCCTGCATTATGAACTTCTTCCACGTGTCTAGACATTTCTCACTGCTGTAGAGACATGCTTGTTCTTTTCCCATCTTAAAAACCTTCATGTATGCTTATCATTGACATGAGTTTTCCCCTTGGTGTGCCTCGAGGTTTTATTATTGATCACAGCCACTGTGGCAGAACTCTAAATGTGCTGAAGTCTTTGAAGTATGCATGTGTGGAGTTGTGTGGTTGTGTACATACACTCATATGTGTGTGGATGTACATATAAAAGCCCAAAGTTGGCACTTGGAGTCTTTCTTCATTGTTCTCTGTCTTATTGACTGAAGAAGAGCCTCCCAATTGAACCCAAAGTTGCCTGATATGGCTAGTCTGGCTAACCAGCTCATAACCCCCATGTCCATATTCCAACCTGTAAACTTAGAGGTGAGCCACTACACCCACTCTCTATTTCCCTGGGTTCTGAAGATCTGAACTCCTGTCCTAATGTTTGGACAGCAAGTATTTTAAACATGAAGCTATCTCCCAAAGCATATATATTCTATCTGTCTGTCTGTATAGCTATCTGTCTGTCTATCTATCTATCTATCTATCTATCTATCTATCTATCTATCTATCTATCTATTTTTGAAACAGGGTCTCAATTACATAGTTTTGGCTAACCTGGAACTAGCTCTGTAGACCAGGCTAGCCTTAAACTCACAGAGATCCACCTGCCTCTGCTTCTTGTACTGAGATTAAAGGCATATGCCACCACCCTAGGCTCCAAAGTATAAATATATGATTTTACAGATTAACAGATAAAATATGATATTTTAAATGCCCAAAATTGAACGGAATGAATCACTATGATATTCCAACTGTCTTAATAGAATGTCTGAATACAGTTGAAATCTCTTTCTATGCAAAATAACATATGCAGGACCTATTTGTTAATAAAAACATAAACTATAAAATAAAATTATAACATAGATGTATATCCATAAGATAAAAACCCTGTCAGTCCATTTTGTTGATATTGTAACCCTTTTCTTCCCTTTGTGCCAACGTTCACTGAAAAAAATATATCTATTTTTATTTGGTTTCTGTTTTGCTAGCTGGTGTTGCTCCTACTCCATTGAAATTGCTCTCTAGCCACCTCCCATCCTCTATGGTGATTTATGCCCTAACAGTTCTCTGTATCAGTCTTACTTCTCTTGTAAGGCTCAAAGTGAGTCTTAACTACTGGGAGACTCCCTTCCCGAGTGAGACACGAGAGGTTTTTCCAGCACGTTGGGGTCTACCTTCCATCAGCCCCTTGTGGTGAGTGACTGGAAAGCAACTCTGAATGGCTATAACAAGCAGATTTTATAATTTTTAGGGGTACAGGTTACATCAGCAAGGTTACAGTTTAAACTTATTGGCTAAGCATATTGACCTTTGAATCTATTGGCTAGCAAGCATATGACATGCATTTGAACTCTATCTGGGACCAGAGGGTCAGGTCACTATCAATCAGTACATTTTGTGGGTTTTTCAAGAATGTCCCTGCTCCTCCCAAGAACTGTGGGTGGAGAATAGAACTTGGCCTAGCCTTGATCTGAGGTGGGAAGCTGAAACTTGGCCTAATCTTGACCTGAGGTGGTGGGCATAAAGCTGGCAGAAGCCCTTAGGGTCCTTCACAGGAACTCCATAACCTACCTACTTTCTACCAAGCCAAGCTTCTTAATGGCTCTTACACTTCAGTGAGAACTAGGGTCCTTCACTCTCTCTCTTACTTAGGCATATCTGATATGGCTTTACCACTTCCCTGTGATTCTTCTAATTGCTCAACTATTGCCATGATAGTCCCGTGTAAGACATCACTAGCAAACTTAGTAGTATAGCATGTTTGTTTGTTTGTTTGTTTGTCTGTCTGAAGGTCAATTACAGGTGAGATATGACTACAAGTCCAGGTTGACTTGTAGTCAGCAAGCTAGCTCATGTCTGCCCTACAAGTGTCTAGATTTTCTTGCGTGAGCATACTGACTGGGATCTGTTTCTTTTATTACTTGATAAAATGCCGGGGTGGGGCACACACACACACACACACACACACACACACACACACACACACACACGATGCCTCTTACATCCAGACTCAGAACTGGCTCTGATCAGATGTTAAGTCCACCAGGAGGCAGTTGCACTTACTGGACCAAGGTTGCCTGTTGGGATCAAGACTTAGGCTGTGACAATTTTATTGAGAACAATCAGACATTTTCTACTTTTATAATGGCAATTGTCAGGATTGATACAGTTGTAGTTGCCAGAATACAATGATGTTTGAAAGCTATACGGGGCACACAAGAATAATATCTAAGACCAATTGTTCTGTCAAGCTTCCATGTTTCCTTCACTTCTGAGGGGACAGAGAAACACAAATCTGCCTGAGCACTTCACTGCCTGAGGGACTACGTCAGTCTCTTAGGAACTGGAAGCCACATTGTGTGTGCCCCAGGAGTCATGGAGTCTAACCTGAAAAACCTATGACACATGCCTCTCTAGGCAGGCAGGCGGGGCCAACTCTATGGTTTCCTGCACCCACCAACAGAAAATCATGTCTTTGAGTCTAAAGTTAAAGGGCTAGTGATCATATTTTTCTCCAGAGGACAAAATTGTGAGGTCACAGGACTAACAGTGAAGTAGTATGGAACAGAGGTCAATACTAACCCTGTCATAGTCCTTCAATCCTTTTCTTCACTAGTTACCAGAACATTGTACTCTATTATTTTAATCTGTCTTCCTCTGGATGCTTCCCAAAAGTGCACTAGAATGTTTAAAGGCCAGACTTTGGGTATCTTCTCTAGCTATAGAGTTGTTTATTTGATGATCTTATCAAGCTTCTGGTTTTAGAAGCTCTCAATATGCTGATGACTACAGTTTGTCTTTACTCTGGCCTCTTTCTTGAACTCCAGGCCCTTATGTACACCTAAGAACGCATAATGGCAATTCTAAACCTGATTATTTGTAACCAAACAAATGGATAGCTCTTTCTACCCAGTCCCTTAGGTTGACCCTAACTATGTCATTCTAGATTCTTCTCTTTTAGAAAAAAAATTTTTTTAAATGTGTGTGTGTTTCATGCAGTCACCAAATCCACACACTATTGGGGATGCCAAGAGGTGTATGCTGACAGGAGCCTGATGTAGCTGTCTCTGGGAGGCTCTGCCAGAGCCTGACGAATACAGAGGCGGATGCTCATAGCCAACCATTGGCCTGAGAACAGGGTCCCCAATGCAAGATTCAGAGAAAGGACTGAGGTAGCTGAGTGGTTTTGCAACTCCATAGGAAGAACAACAATATCAACCAACCAGATACCCCAGAGCTCCCAGAGAATAAACCATCAACCAAAGAGTACACATGGAGCGACCAATGGCTCCAGCTGCATATGTAGCAGAGGATGGCCATGTCGAGCATCTATGGGAAAAGAGGCTTTTGGTCCTGTGACAGCTCCATGCCCTAGTGTAGGGGAATGCCAGGGTGGGGAGGTGAGAGGGAGTGGGTGGGTGGGAGGGGGAGCACCCTAATGGAGGCAGTGGGTGGGGGGATGGGATGGGGGGTTTCTGAAGGGGAAACCGGGAAGGAGGCTACATTTGAAATGTAGATAAAGAAAATATCCAATTTAAAAAAAATGAGGGGGTTGGGGATTTAGCTCAGTGGTAGAGCGCTTGCCTAGGAAGCTCAAGGCCCTGGGTTCGGTCCCCAGCTCCGAAAAAAAGAACCAAAAAAAAAAAAAAAAAAAAAAAAGAGAGAGACAAAAAAAGTGTGTATGTGATGTATGTGTGTAAACACCATGATACACATGTGAATGTCAAAGGACAACTTTGCAGAGCTGGAGAAAATGATCTGCAGAAAAGAGTTGGGCCTCACCTCCAACAATGAGTTGGTATTGAGTTATAGAATGACAAGCCAATAGAATTGGCTTTAACTAGCTGAGTTCTTACTAAATGGTGAAACTGGAGCCTTTGAGATGTTGAGGGTTTGCTGCTGTGGGTTGGTTTTTTTGTTTTTGTTTTCATCTAGAATGCTTGGCTTTACACCTTAACCCTATACTACAGTGATTTTTTTTTCTCAATCCTGGGACAGAATCTTTAGAAAGAAACATACCTACTTCCAGGCTGAGGACTCCTCCTTTGCTCCTTATAGCCTGAAGGATTGATTTTACTTCTCTGAAGATGAGAGGTTGCTTCATTTACTAAGTTAGGATAAAGCCAAAAGCTATGACACCTGCTAACTCCCCACTGAGCAGATGGATTTACAAAACAAAACAAACAAAAGACTTAAATGGATTTTCTTGGATAATTTATGCTAAGCAATTGGACACCACAAAATAGATATCCGAAGATAAGATTTGGGGATGAGTGGATATAAGAAATTGCACACACATGTCACTTAACTCATTTTTTATTCATTGACTTCTATCAAGAAGCAGAACTGTGTTTTGTTTTGTTTTGTTTTGTTTTGTTTGTCAACTTGACACAAGCTAGAATCATCTGGGAAGAGGGTACGTTAAATGACCGATCACCTCCATCAGATTGACTCTATGCTAGTCTGTGGGTCACATTCTTGATCAAAAATGGATGTGGGAGGGCTGGGCCCATCCCACTATAGGCAGTGCTATTCCTGGGTAGATGATTATGGGTGTATAAAGAAGCCAGCCATGAGGAGCAAGTAAGCAGTCATCAGTTCTTGAACCCATGTCCCTGCCTGGGGTTCCTGCCCTGACTTCTCTTCATAATGGACTGTGAGCTGTAAATAAAGTGAACCTTTTCTTCTCCAAACTCTCTGGGTCAAGCTGTTTTATCATAACAATCTAGGGCAGAAACCAAGTGAGAATCGTAAGAGGATACCAGGTGAGAGGCACAACTGAAATGGCAAATGCCTCTCATTGCTCAACCTTTCAGCTGTAAATTCTGGCTTCCGCTGGTCTTCACTCCAGCCTTCACTTGGGGTTAGCATGGTTGAATAAAGGCCATCAATCATTCCAGATTTTAGGACTGTCTCTGATCAGGTGGTTAGCCGGGTCTAAGAGACTCATGGCTGCTGCTCCTCTGTTGGCTCCTGCGCCTCTCCCTCCTTATTCTCTGTCTAGCTAGATTTGTTGGGTTTGCAATGAGAGCAAATAATCATCCTGGCTTGGTGGATGTCCCAATGCTCTAATAGGGAAGTTTGGGTTTTCTGGTTCTGTCTTCCTGTGTTGCAGTAAAATAGAAAAGGGCAGAATGGTTCCTACACATACCCTGGTGGTTGATCTCTCACTAGTTCTGGCTCCAGCAGGCCATTGGAACTAGTGCTAATTTATCTCAGCCACTCCATGCTGCCCCAAGTACTTTCTGACCTGCTGTCAGAGAGCCATTCCAGCACTGTACCCCGTCAGGCCACCCTGCCCTCACTCACAGCTCTCTTGATGGGTTGCCACCATGCCAGACAAACACATCCCAATTCCGTAGTGGGCCTAGTGCATCCTGCCACCATACACTCTCTTGAACTCAATTAAGTCGCCACATGAAAGAACACACCACACAATATCCTCCAATCCCATTGATAAGATATAATTTGCCCATCTAGACAGCACAAAATCCTGTACTCACCCATCCCTTAAGAATAGTCATAACAGGGGCTGGGGATTTAGCTCAGTGGTAGAGCGCTTACCTAGGAAGCGTAAGGCCCTGGGTTCGGTCCCCAGCTCCGGAAAAAAAGAAAAAAAAAAAAAGAATAGTCATAACAACCTGTAACTATGCGCAGAGAAGAATCTTAAAATCTGCCGCCACGTTCTCTCTGTTCCTTCTTCCTCACCCCAGCCTCTCTGCCTCTCTACATGACATCAATCCACATCCCTGTCTACTGGTTTGCAGTTGTATGGCTCTATTCTGATTGACTATCTCTGAAGTTGCATATGTCATTATGCCCATTGTACATGCATTCCTCACCAATGCATTCCAGAATGTTTGGGAATTTTTCTGAATATGCTTAAGATTTCTGGGCAGAACAAATGCATATGTATACTGGATGTGAGGTAGTCTTTTTTTTTTTTAAAAAAATATTTATTTTTATGTATATGAGTGATCTGTCTTTACGTACACCTAGAAGAGGGCAACAGATTCCAATTACAGATGGTTGTGAACCACCATGTAGTTGCTGGGAATTGAACTAATGACCTCTGGAAGAGCAGCCAGTGCTCTTAACCATTGAGCCATCTCTCCAGTCCTGTGAGGTAGTCTTTAACGGAGTATATATGCGTATTCTAATTACTTCTGAGAAAAATGTTTATAAGGAAAGAAATACATTTAGTGTAAAAACTTAGCCTTTCTTAAGTAGACCAACCAGGTTTTCAGCCATCTCTGTTAATATGTAGGGTGGCAGAGGCTGTGCATACAGTTCATTTAGCAGAATGCTTCCCTTGCAAGCTTGGTTCTCAGAACTCATGCTTAAAAGTGTAGGGGAGGCAGATGTGGTGGCGTGCATTTGCAATCGCAGTGTCAGGGAGAAAGAATGGGCAGATCCCTGGGACCTATTGCTTGGTCAACTTGATCTATTTGGCAAGTTCTGGGCAGATCTTGTCTTTGAATCAAAGGCTAGATGTATGGCCCTGGGGAATGACATCTGATGTTGTCCTCTGGTCTGTATTCATGTGTGTACATACATATGTATATACCCCCTCAAAAATATGGGGTAGCAAATGCATTAATCCTAAATAGTGACAAAGTACTGATTCGTACCCAAGCGTATGGCATATGGACTCCATAATCTTAACCTCTACATCATCCAACTGACCCTGGTATGTAAGAGATCATCTTCTAAAGCACCCGGGAATTTGCTAAAGCAGCTTTGACTTATTGTCATTTTCCTGTCTCAAAATAAATTTCTGTTTTTAAACAAACCCTCATCTGATACAATTCATTTAGTATGATGGCTGCCATGGTAACCGTTGACCCCTTTGTTACTATGACTCATAGATTTCTGGTTGGAACTTTAGCTAAGAGAATGCAGTAGAGAAGTCTGAGCCAATGGTAGATAGCATGGGCATTTCTGGTCTAGTAATCTAAGACTAAGGTGAAAAAATGGCACTGCCCTGAGTAAGCTTAGCTCTGCCTTGTATTGGATTCGGCGAGGAAGCAGTCTACAGAGCTCCAGAGGATAACTGAACTTGATAGATCTGAAACGTCCATCTGCATCCCATCAACTGGAAACGCACGGCCAGAACAGTCAACCAAGTCTGACTGAGACTGAAATATGGAACCCATGCCAAATGGTGTAACCTTCAAAGAGAGAGTTTATATAATTACGGGGAAGAAAACCCAAATATTTGAACACATTCCAGAATTGAAGTTGTTTTTTTTCCAGTTAGCAGTTTGTTTGTTTGTTTGTTTGTTTTTTCTCTTGTGACAATAGTATGGCCCAGGAGAGAGCTGTATGCTTGTACTTCTAAGTCAGTCGAACATGATTTTTTTTGTTTAAATATTTTTGGAAATGATAAGATGCTTCTTTACTGGGATTCTTGGTTTTTGGAGATCAGAGGGACTTATAAGAATCCTGAATTATGGGGTTGGGGATTTAGCTCAGTGGTAGAGCGCTTGCCTAGCAAGCGCAAGGCCCTGGGTTCGGTCCCCAGCTCCAAAAAAAAGAAAGAAAGAAAAAAAAAAGAATCCTGAATTACTCAAACAAGGAAACAGACGATATCTAAGAATTCTGTTACATGCTAAAATGGTAGCTATTTGTTCCCAATGTCTTCTTTGTTATAAAACAAGTTGAGAGGAGAAAGTTGTTAATAGTGGCCGTAATTCCTGTTAACATTTTATGTATGCCACCAAAAAGGAACAGCATTAACATTCAAGAAGTACTTACAAAATAGTTAGGCCTTCTAATCCTTGTGCCAAAAACTCCAGTAAAGTCAGATTCTTAGACTGAAACATATCTACCGAGGTTCTGCATGCTGTATCATACCTCATGGAACTGTGTGTAACCACAGATAAGGTAGTGATGATTGTCCTTTCGAGTCTAGAGCTCAACACTAGTCCTTCTGAGCCCATAAACTTTATAAATACTTAATGTTAAGTACCATTAGTACTCTCCACTGAGGATGAAAAAAGCTCTTTCCAACTGATTGATGTTTTTTCAGAATGTATTGCGATCAGTTTCAGGCAATTCAGTCTTTTTATTCTACCCAGCAGAGATTTTCTTATTTATTTTGTTCTGACAAGCAGACGAAATAGATGCATTTTAAAAGAGTTCGACCATTCCTTCTTTCTGCAATATATGGGTAAATGGCTGTCAGAGGATCAGATAAGACATTCTTCATGCTTCTTTTTCAGAGAACACTCAAGGGACAGATGTAGCTATCTGACATTTTGTGGTGATTCACCTCCACTCCCGAATGCTCCACGTTGAGAAGATTTAAGACAACAGTGCTGATTCAGCAATTCTGCATGGTCGTTACCCTAAGACATTTTCCAGATCTTGATGATGAAGGGAGAACTTATTTCACTGGTGTTGATGATTCTCACAACAAACGGAGTTCTACCTTTTGCTATGTTTTCTTTATAAGAAACTTGTGTGGTCATCGATTGGAAAATAAATATAGAGCCTTCAGTAACTGGGGCCTCATCTACCTTGAGGGTGATAATAATCAACTCATAATAGATTTCTGTTGCAGAATTCTAGAACATCCAAAGAGGTGGCTGAATTACCAGTTCTTGCTCCATTCATCGGATCAGCACTGTGGAAACTGGACATACTTTTTTACAAGTTGGATTATGGATCTCACTGTTCAGAAACGCCTTGGGTACAGCTTTTGTGTTCTGTTTTCCTCATGAGAAACCAGTGTAGCATTGATTGGAAAATACAAAACCTTCAGTAACTCGGACCTTGATATACCTTGAAGTTGATAGTAATAAACTCACAATGGATTTCTGTGGGAGGCAGCCTACAGTCTTTGGATTCTGGATAAGATACAGAATTTAAGGCAGACCAGTAACAACCACCTTCATAGTCCACAAAAGTACATTTTTTTGGGTTCATGGTAAATTTAAGTTTTGCCCATTGAAGTTTTTGTTTAAAGTACTTGAATGTATTCCTTGAAGTGTACAGAGATTTATAAATTTATAAATGGTCATATATAATACCATTTGTTCACCCAAAAAGAGTCAAAACTGGGAGAACATATGTTGTGGCCTGATTTTAGTTTCACTGTGTTCTCTAAATTGCCTTACCCTTTGTCAAATGTCACTGTGGAAAAGGGAACAAATGTATAAGATACGGGATAATGTTAGACTTATAACCTGTAGTCCTAGATTCAATGAAAACCAAAAACCACTCATGTTCCTGGTCTTATGGTATTTAACTGATATGCCAAAATTCACTGGTTCATTGAAATGGGAATATCCATGTCATGTTAATTATATTTAATAGTGAACATTTAAAGCAACCATTGGTTTAGTATTCTGCCTGATGTACATTGTTTTTTCTTAAGACTCTTTCTGTGTCTGCTCTATTGGAATAATGAGGTTAATATTTGTTTCCACAATGCCTACTTGAGTAATGAACAACTGGTATGAAGTGGAGTCCTCGCTGAGATTATCCCATTCTTGGGTACATCTCCTTACATCACACAAACACTATAATAATAGGAAGCATAGAGGAAAAACAGCTGTAGGAAATGTCATTTTGATGGTTATTGAAGATAGAAATCATGTTTTCAATCTTGGTTTGGGAGGGGAGAGGGAAGTGGAGAGGAATGGAGGGGGGAAACGAACTTTAAAAAAAAGAAAAAAAATTCACAATTAGTTAAAATTAAAATGAAAAATAAAAGCACAAAAGTAGAATAAGAAAAAAATTCTTAATTTTAATTAACACTTAATCAAATGTGTTGTCTTGCAGGAAGGAAACCGGCAGAATGTTGGCTTTAATAGCCTGCTCAAATGTACACAGCCAGGAACTGGCAAAGGTTGAATTTCAATCGCAACAATCTGAAGCACCATTTAAAATTGGGATCTAGCAAAGTCACAGTGTGTCGTTCGTGAGTGATGGCTATCCTGATTGTCATCTTAACTACATCTGGAATGAACTACAATCCAGTAATGGAGGGCACACCTGTGGTCCAGATCTTGAGGGTGGAAGGCATAGGCTTCTGACATGGAATAATATACACTTTTGATCCAGATCTTGAGGGTCAGTGGCCATGAAAAGCTTATGCCCAGACAAGGGTTGCCCAGGAGACTGAGGCGAGCAGACCTGAATACAAAGCCAGTTTGGGACTGTGAGTTCCAAATCCAGCTGTGGTGGTACACACCTTTAATCTAGGCTACACCTTCTGCTGAAGGCCTACGTAAAAGACGTCGGAAGAAAGAAAACATAGCTCTTCTTTGCCTGCTTGTACTTACTTGTCAGCATATCAGTTGGAACCTACTTCTTCAGGATTCTAGCTTATACAGAAGACCAGCTGAAACAACTAGTCTCCTGGGACTGAGCAACCACTACATTCTTGGACTTCCCATCCACAGCTGCCCATTGTTGGGTTAGTTGGACTGCAGACTGTAAGTCATCACAATACATTTTCTTATAGAGAGACATTCTACAAGTTCCGTGACTCTAGAGAACCCCGACTGATGCACGGAGTGAGAAAACTTACAGGGAAAATTCTCAATAGACTGTGAGAATTTGGACCGCCAACTGCCACAAATGCCAAGGAGCTCAGACAGGATGACTTTTTGTGCTGCTCTATCCAGAGCGCCTGTAATCTGAGAGGACAGGATTAATGGTTCAGAGACCTGCTTTACCTGTTATCTCCCAGCCAGCAAAGTGGAACAAAGAATTCAGTCATCCCAGACTTTGGTCCTGTCTCTCAGGTCAGGTGGTCTGCCTGGTCTTGGAGATTCTTGTCTGGTGCCTTTTCCCCTCCCCCATTGCTTGCCCCTGTCCCTTCTTAGTCTCTGTCTAGCTAGGTTTGCATACTCCCAATGCCACTTAGACTCGCATGCCTCTCAAGGCACCCCAAGTTAGATTTAACTCTGAACAAGCAAAGCAAGCCTCTGTGGTCCGACAATACCCGCCCCTTCTCCCCAGCATAGCTGTAGACATTTTGTTCCATGCCTGCCAGCTATTTCATATTGTTGCTGTAACATGCCTACCAGCCTTTGACACAGAAAAATAGCTTCACTCAGAGCTATTTTTTTCAGACCCTGTTATGTTCTGTTATGTCCTGAGGTTTGTTAATCTTAAGACATTCCTCAAAGCTTTACGTAGGGCTCATCAAATTAAAGGTCAATATAAACTGTTATGTCAAAAAAAATGGCTTAAGTCAGAGCTGATCACCAGGCAGAACTTCCTGCACCTGCGTATGAGCTCATTGTGGTTTTTTCTTTTATAAGCTGACATAAAAAGATGTTGTAGTTCAGATGATTCTGAGCTATGTCCCTGGTCTGACCAGTATTAGGGTGTGCATTCAATAATCCGACTCTTAGACCCCAACACCGAGCTATTTGATAGTGTGTGTGCGTGTGTGTGTGTGTGTGTATTCCTTTCTCCAGTATTAAGACCACCTGACCTGAGAGACAGGACCAAAGTCTGGGATGACTGACTTCTTTGTTCCACTTTGCTGGCTGGGAGATAACAGGTAAAGCAGGTCTCTGAACTGTTAATCCCGTCCTCTAAGATTACAGGCGCACTGGATAGAGCAGCGCAAAAAGGCATCCTGTCTCCGCTCCTTGGCATTTGTGGCAAGAGTTAAATACCCTCTTAGAAAATAAGGTTATCCTTCCCTCCAGTCCTGTCTCTGAATGAGACCAAAGGAGATAGTAAGGTGTACAGATCCAGCACTTCATTTAAAAATATTCCCAATGTGCTAATTTTAGTTATGTATTCTTCAGAGCGTTTTGTATGCATTAGCTCACTTCATCTCTGCAGACAATTTTGTGAGGGGGGTACTATTAATTCCATTTTCGGGCGAGGACATTTGCTAAATGTTTGCACCAAGTTACATTCTAATAGCTTCTTCTGAAGTAAGACACCGCAGACTGACGGACACCTGAGAAAAGACTGAAGCAGTCCAAAGCAATCCCGCTTTGGAAGGAAGACAGAAGTTTCTCGGACAGGTAGTGGCTCGCCAAAACTTTCAAATCTGCCTTGCCAGCCCGCCAGGGCGTCACAAAGCCAGTCTCTCAACTACTAAGCCACGCCCCCAGGCTGGTTGTTCTCTAAGCTTCCAATACTTCCCTTCTTCTCTCCGACTCCACCCACTTCGGCAAGAATCATTTCCGGGTATGTTGACTTCTGATTGGTCCAGAATCCGGAAGTGAGGGCGGGCGGTGGCGCCGTTGCCGCAGTGACAGTACGGGGGAGTGGGAAGATGGCGGCGTCGCGTCGCTCTCAGCATCATCACCACCATCATCAGCAACAGCTCCAGCCCGCCCCAGGGGCTTCGGCTCCGCCACCGCCACCTCCCCCGCCGCTCAGCCCGGGCTTGGCCCCGGGACCTACCCCGGCCTCTCCCACGGCCGGCGGCCTGGCGCCCTTCGCCTCCCCGCGGCACGGCCTGGCGCTGCCGGAGGGGGATGGCAGCCGGGACCCGCCCGACAGGCCGCGATCTCCGGACCCGGTGGACGGCGCGGTCTGCACGGTGGCTGCTACGGCCGCGGCCCCGGCAGCTTCCGCCGCCGTCGGGGTCGCTCCCAGCCCAGCCGGCGGCGGCGGTAACAACTCCGCGTCGTCCACTTCTTCGCCTACTTCTTCTTCGTCTTCCTCTCCGTCCTCCCCTGGCTCGAGCATAGCGGAGAGTCCCGAAGCCGCCGGAGTTGGCTCCACAGCAACTTTGGGACCCGGGGCGGCGGGCCTTGGCCCGGGGGTCCCAGCCGTGAGTGGGGCCCTGCGGGAGCTGCTGGAGGCTTGTCGAAATGGGGACGTGTCCCGGGTGAAGAGGTTGGTGGACGCAGCGAACGTGAATGCAAAGGACATGGCCGGCCGAAAGTCTTCTCCCCTGCACTTCGCAGCAGGTCTGAGACCGTGTTTTACGGGTTTTGGAGCGGAGGGAGGGTGGTCGGACTAGGAAAAAAAAGTTACAGGTTGTAGTGGGACAAGTAGGGACTTGTTGGTGGTTCTTTTCCACCTCACCCTGAGAACTGAAGTTTAGTGTCCGTGTGTGTGGTGGGGGGGGTTGGAGGGGGGCGAGGTGTGAATTCACTCCTTGGCGTTTGCAACAGTGGTACTTCAACTTATGCAAACTCCGTGTAGCGCTCATCTGTGGATGTGGGCATGCTTAAAACCTTTTCAGTTCGGAGTTGTGTCTGAGACAAGTTGGATTTGAGTAGCTTTAGGAATAGCTTTGTCGTTCGTGTGCTAGTTCGTTTTGTTTTTTACGACACGGTTTTGTCCTTTGAGTACGGACAGTCCGGGGCGAAAGAAGTGTAGGGTAACTCAACAAGTGTCCAAGAATCTCTCGTATTCTTAAGTAACACAACGAAAGACAATGGGGTTTGTCAAATTCCACCTTTTCTAAAGAAGTGGACAATCTGGAGAGACTACCCCCGGCCAGTCGGAGACAATAGTGATCAGGGTAGTGTGTGCCTATGATAAGGGACAGAGAGATCAGCTTTGAGGTCCAGTGTGTATTTACCTTGTCTCAGCTAGCTCATTTTCTTAGAGACAAAGATGATAGGTTGTTTGAGTGAGGATTTAGGAAGAAGTCTTCTGGCGGGGAAACTCAGCACATAGGCACAGATTTCTTTTTTTTTAGGCACAGATTTCTAAATGCTGAACTTTACTTTTCTTGCCCCTCTCCCTTCTGAGTAAGTAGTTGTTTTCTTTTAGAAACACAGAATATTTTTTATAAAATACAGAAATGTAGAACAAAAACAGAAGGGCCATACTCTCACTGCCTTGATACTTCTGGTTGATTTTTTTTTAAAATAAGGTTAATTAGGTTATGTACTTTAAAACAAGTACCTTTGAAGTTTGTACTTCACATATATTATTAATTCAAATAGGATAGAAAGATACAAAATTAAAAGACACACTTTTTAAAAAAGTATCAAAAATTCCTCTTTTAAATGTTAGTTTTCTTGAGTGTGTGTGTGTGTGTGTGTGTGTGTGTCTGTGTAGGTACAAGAGGGCAATTCCCTGGAGCTGGAGTTACAGGTAGTTGTGGGTCACCCAGCTTGGGTGCTCAGCTACTCTGGAAGAGTAAGCTCTGTTTAATTAACTTCAGAGCATCTCTGCAGCGCCCTTTCTGTCTTGAGATGCTGTCTGAGCACCAGAACTCTGTTTTTGCTGGGAAAGCACTTTACCCCTGGGCTACATACACCTCCAGCTCCTCTTGCTGTGCATTTCAGTGGTGTTACTCCTTCAGTTCTGTAAATGTAAGCTTAGAACTTAGGAGAACTGCGATTCTCGTTTTACAGATGATAAAGCGAGGCACACGTGAGTCTAGTTCTCAAGTAAAGTAGTGAGACATTGACGTTGAGTCAGCAGTTTGATTTAGAGCCTAAGCCATAATCTATAGGTGGGTTTGTATGCAGGGCACAGCTCCTAAGTTACTTGGTGTTTGGGGAAGAAGGTAGTAGTCTGGAGCTCATGGAGAAGGAAAGCTAGTGATTTTTATTTGTTTTTGTTTTTGTTTTTTTTTTTAATTTCAGCCATTGCTTAGAGTTTGTAATGTTGCAGTGCAATCAGAACTTTGAGGAAATGGAAACTGCACCCTTCCTTGCTTGTGTGTTTGTATACTTTTCCACTTCACTTGTAGCAAATTGCGTCTGTGATCCATTAATGGACAGTGATCAGTGGTGTGATACCCATTGGGAATGGTCAGATTACTGGGTCTGTGCTCCATATTAGGCAGAACTAGTGAGTGTGATGAACTCGCTTATAAGTAGGCTTTCAGCTACGTAGATGAAAAGTCAAGACTCTTGCTTGTTTTATATGAAATAGGATTTCTTTTTCTTGTCTGGCTTTTCTTTCTTTCCTAGTTCTCATTTTCTCTGTTTCTTGAGAGAAGTCTGGCCAGGCTCAAGGTTCTGCCTCAGCCTCCCAAGCCCTGGGATTTCAGCCATGCGCCACTACACAATTTCCTTTTCTTTAGGCTAAATGAAAGGTCTGAGTCTGATTTAATAAATCATCTGAGACCGTTTACTTTCCAAATCAAGCAATATGTTGTCTCACAGATGACCAGCTACCAACTACTTACGTTTGTTTCTGCATCACTTCACTCATTTAGTGTTGGTCCACACAGAAGAAGGCTTGTTTCCCGTCATGGCTTCTCTTTACCACAGATTGCTTAGGATTCATTCCTGGGGTTTATGTGTATGCTCATCCATCAGACTGCAGACAAGAAACAGCCTTACGGAGTTACTTTGCAGTTAGGAGTACCTAACAAATTCTCCACCGTAAAAACTACTTAACCTACACTTTCATATTTGTTTGTATAACACTAAGTCTAGTTTCCGTTAGCTGTGGACTGAGTAGCTAAGAGTTCTTGTTAGTTGACTATTATTTGACTGAAACTATAGTCATTGTTTGTCCTGGAAGAGCTTTTTTAAGGATAAGAAATAGGCAAATGTCTTAGATGGAAACATTTTAAGTTATTTTGTTTTATGGGTGTAGTGTTCCTATTGGACAAAAACATGCTAGAATTATGGGGTGTTGGGTTAGGTTAATGTCCAGATTGGAAGGCCAAGAGTTCCTGGAAAGTTGTAGGGCTAAGGTAATGAGTTTTATAGAGCAGCTGACAACATGACAGAGAAAGCCAGTGAGCAGCAGGATAGGTGAGTAAAATAGAACTTAGACTATGGAATACTCTCATCCTACAATTGCTGAGTTTGATACTTTGAAAGAAAGTGAACTCAACCCATATTCAGGAGGCAGTGATTACACAAGCGATATATACTTAGAGTTCCTTGTTAGCGGTAGGGATGTGTTTGGAGAAATCAATCATCCATGTGATAGATTTTGTTGTGTGTGACCATCACACTATGCCTACAGACACCTGGATGACCATCACAGTGTGCCTACAGACACCCGGATGACCATCACAGTGTGCCTACAGACACCTGGATGACCATCACGCTGTGCCTACAGACACCCGGATGGCACAGCCTGATGTACGTGTGTGCTTTGTGCTGTTGCTTTCAGACTTCATGAGTGTCCAGTGCACACTGAGTCCTGATAGTCGTAACACAGTGATGGGGACTTGTATGTAAGCATAGAGTATAGACACAGTGTACCTTTAAACACCCTTAGCATGAGTGGAGTTTGCAGAATTGAAGCTAGTCTGGGTGTGTTGGAGAGTAACAGGAAGGCCTAAGCATTCCTGAACTACTGTAGAGTTTTTTAAAAGCATTGTACACTTACAGCCATCCTAATTGATAAAACATGTTTTACTTCAGTGATGTATTAAGCTTAACTTGATTCCCTTTTGTTTGGGAAGTCAGGATCTCAGGGTATCCCAGATAGCCTCGAGTTGGCAATCCTCTGCTTCAGTCCCCTGAGTAGCAGTGGGCCTGGACTATCATGCCTGCCTGGCCAAGACTTTCCCACTTTTAAATCTTTAAAAATGTTTAAACTTTTGATTCCTTTGTAATACTTAAAACATAAACATTCTGTATACAGTTGAACAAAATATTATCTTTTGAATCCTAATCTTACAATGATCTTTATTTTAAATAATTTTATTTTCAGTACATTATTGTTAAGAAGTAAGACAGCTATATTAAATAGCAGAAGTCAACACCAGGTCAGAATAATCGTCATCACTGTCCTTCGCTTCCTACTACAGCATTGGACCTTCTCCTATGATAGAAGTGCTTTCTGTAGGACCTGCTTGAGGCTGCTTTCCTTGTATATAGATTTTCAGTGTAAAATGATGATGAAAAGCATAATGTAGTTGATTAACACATCCAGCTAATAACTTAGCCTCACCAGGTCTGTGTGCCATATGTGATTGTATGAGCTATGGTTTCGTATGACAGGGAAGCACAAGGGTACCACATTGGGTTTGTTTATACCAGAGTCATCACAGAACACAGAAGTGATGTATTGTGACATCACAGTGGCAGTGATATCACTTCACGATAGTTTTTTTTAGTGCTACTATTATCCTGTCTCTGTCATGTGACTTGATTTCTCTTTGACCCAAAACTGTATTCAGCTTGTGACCAGATCACTAGTGCCACTGTAGAAGTTGCTTTTCCCAGCAACCTGCTTTGTTTGCTAGGAGCAGGTACAACAGAATATTCAATTTTAGGTTTGACTTTTCTAAGAAGTTGGAGAGTAAATGTCTCTTTAACCAGTGCTTTAACATGGGTCCTGTTGCTCAGGGTCCCAGAAAGGTGGCTTCTGGTCAGAACTGTCCTTGGAGTTGCTGACAGGCAACTTTTGAGTATATTCTCATGTGGTGAGCAGAGAGGGGCACAAAGAAAGAGAGCACGTGGAAACGAGCATTCATGCCTTTCTTTATAAAGGCTCTGTGTTTCACTTCCATTGCCCACTCACTTCCCAAAGGCCTCACCTCCTAATCCTGCCACACTGGAAGGTTTCAGTGAATAGAGTTTTAGGAAGGCGTGGCATGAGCGAATGTTGAGTCCGTGTGTGTCTTCCTTTTGAGTGTGTGCATGTGTTCATGTGCATGCTAGGTGGACGGAAGCTGGGAAGGTCTAACATGTGAGTAGTGTTGTCAGTACAGTGGAGGACAGTAGCTGCTTTAGGAATGATTCCTAATAAGAAGGATGGGTTGGGCTAGTTCTTCACCTAGAGCATGAGTATGCTGCTATGCCATGTAACCAGCTGGCTTTGCACAGGGAGAGAGAGGCTGCTTGCTGGTTGGGGTTCCTTGATGTTAGACTTGCCAGATAAATTTATCACTTAAATTTTGGGTTTTTATAATTGTCTTTTATGATAGCAAAACAAGCTGAGCTACTTGTGCATTCATGTAGTTTCTTGATGACAATTGAGCAGGATTAGTCACCATGAATAGGCGGTAGTGTGATGAGGATGAGGTAAAAGAAGAACGCTTTGCTTTCTATCAAACAAGCCATAGTATGTGCGTATGGGTGTATGTATGTATGTATGTATGTATGGATGTATGTATGTATGTATGTATGTATGTATGTATGTATGTATGGACTAGAATGAGTTTCTTGGGATTTTATTAAAGCCTCGACACTTGGGATGATGGATTTTGAGCCTAATTTTTTTGAAAGTCATTTTGACCTCAAGTAATAGAGGAGAACGTCTTAGTTGTGCGCCTTGGGGTCCTGTGCTTCATGGACTCTGTCAGGTTCTGTGATTGTTGTTGCCTGCTTTGTGGAAATTTGCTTTGCTGTTTGCTCAGGCTGTCTATAGAATTAAAGCACCACGACCCTTTGACCGTGTTCTTTTCAGTCTTTGTGGAATGGCAGTTCCCAGTTCAGTTTAAACAACTGAGTCTTTTTCTTTTACACTGTAGGAAATGGAGAAATAAAGTATGAAGGTTCCTTTTGGTTGTAACTAAATGGCTAGTGGCAGGTTTTTATTTGTTTGGACTTGGAACTTTTTTCTTCTTAAAGAATAGAGTAAACATTTGATAGTTGACATAGACTTGTTAACTGCAGGGTCAGGCAGCCTTTAGAAAGAGTTGACTGACCCACAATTCCTAAAAGCTATAGTCTTCATATCACTAGTTATAGTTTTAAAAATTAATGAAACTTCCCAATATGCAGTGCCTTTGAAAAGTTCGGGTAAGTCCAAGTAGATCCAACAGGATTGATCATTCTGATCTAGCTAGGGGAGCCATTTGTATGGTCCCAGCCATCCTGTTCATACATGGCTTTTTCGTCCTTTTTCATGGGCTTACCTTATACTGCCTTGAACGGACCATCTTTAAAAAGAGATGACAGCGGAGTACAATTAATAAATATACCATAGCTGTTTTGTGAAATAATGTCTGGATTACAGATGCTAAGTTGTTCTTTTGTGAAGGAAAAACCTCATTTGGAAAAAAATTCTCAACTAATTTGTAGAGCAAGGTATTAAAAACTTGGCTTACCCGGTGTTCTCCACAAGGTAGTATCCATAATGCAGCTATGAACTGTATAATTGTGGGCTGGAGAGATGGCTCAGAGGTTAAGAGCACTGACCACTCTTCCAGAGGTCCTGAGTTCAATTCCTAGCAACCACATGGTGGCTCACAACCATCTGTAATGGGATCTGATGTCCTCTTCTGATGTGTCTGAAGACAGCAACAGTGTACAATGTACTCACATACATTAAATAAATAAACCTTGAAAAAATGTATAATTGTTATCCTATTGGGAATTTATGAAAACAAGGAGAACCTTAACATTGGTATTCGATGCACTTTGGAAGAGGGAGCTTTTTAGGTTAATATTAATATTTCTAGTCTCATGTTTGACTTTCTTAATATAGAAATAATAATATAATGCACTAACCCACCTTTTATTGTCAGAGTCAGAATTCACAGAGCTGCTAGGTGACACAGTAACTAAACCTGTGTATCTGGTTGTCCTAAGGTCTGGCTGCCCAGTGGTAATTTTATAGTAATGAGAAACTAAAATTATGTTTTGAGTTATTTTATAATTTGACAGCTGGCATGACTTTCTCAAATTTGTTTCCTGATGGTTAAAACAATCATCTGAATTTGAAAGAAAAAAAAATAGTCCTTCATCTTACCACTTGAAGGCAAGTAGTGGAATGTGGTGGACGGATCCCTCTAGCTCTTTCCTTGGCATTTAAAGTAAAGCTCTTCAGTAAGTAGGCTGTTAGAGTATTTATCGTTATTAGGATTCTTGTCCTAAAGATTGGTTTTTTACACTTGCGAATGTGTGTGTATTTGCATGTGTTCATGTGCACCATGAGCGTGTTGGAATCCATGGAGCCCAGAAGAGGGGGTTAGAGCCTCTGGAGCTGGAGTTTGAGAATTCTGCTGTGGGTGCTGGGAACCAGGCCTGAGTCTCTTGCAAGAGCAGAAGCACCCCTAACTGCGGAGCCACCTCATCCAGTTCCCAGGGTGTTGGACTGTCTTACCCTTTGTTTATCTGATTGTAAATACATAGTGTTGGGCTGAGTGATCATCACAGAGCCTCACTAAATCAAAGGGCATTTTAGCCATTCTGTTAAGTCTAGAGAGTTTTAAGAAAATCTTGATAAATTTTGTTAAATATTTTTGATTCACAGAAGCAAACTTAAATAGCAAATAAAACAAGGAAGTCACAACTATTTGAAAACACATGATGATACTGAGCTGTAGACTTAAAAACGTTTCAGATGGAGCTGGTGAGACGGCTCAGCAGGTAAAAGTGCTTGCCGTGCAAGCCTCATCCCTGATCTGATCCCACAGCTGATGTTAGAAGGAAAGTTCCAACCCAGAGCTGCCCTCTAACCTCTTCATGTGTGTTATAGCATGTGCTTGTTTTCACTCACACACATACCGTGCTGACCCCCATACTTATAGTAAATACTAAAATAGGTCAGATGGTACGTTTTATATAATGTATATTTTGCCATAATTCAAATGAAACAACAAATGCGCTAGTAGATGTTTTGGCCTTTGTTATCTTACAGAGTCGTGTGTGTGTGTGTGTGTGTGTGTGTGTGTGTGTGTGTGTGTGTGTGTGTACATGCTTGTATAGGTCTGCATGTGTGTGTGGGTGTGCATATGTATATGAATTCATGTGTGGAAGTGGAGGTCAAAGCTGGAGCTCACAGTTTGGCCACTGAACTCTAGGGATCTTCCTGTCATCCAGCCTGAGCACTAAGGTTACAATGTTATCAGAGTCACCTTGTAACTCTGCTGCTCTCCGAGGCTGCTGGAGAGCCAAACGCAAGTCCTCATGGATGCATGATGGTCACTTTATTGACTGAGCCATCTCCCAGCCTGAGAACTCATTATTTAATATTGCCAATGTGAAATATGGAAATACTGGCATTCAGTAGCATGAATTTCAGCAGTTATGTTAATAATGTCCTTTCAGTTTTTCTGTCAGTTAGTGTTGTGTCTGAATGACTATGGTTCTGGCGTGTGAAATTCACCATTTAAGAAGTGTTGGTGGAAATTCACATGAGCTTAATGGAACTTGCATTGGTTAACAGTTATTGAGACAATTCTACAGTGTAATCCTCACTCTTAGGCCATCTTGATCTCTAGTTCCAAGGGACCTAGATGGTAAGGATTTCTCAGGGCCTCACATAGTCGGACACTACTAAAATGGTATGGTCCTTTGTCAGAAGCTCACCAAGTAGTTCTCAAGTCTTCTGCAAGACGATGAGTGGTGTTCTTTCCTGTCCTTGCTGTGTACTGTTCCCTGGGTCAGTGGGAATAATCTTTCCACCCCAGGTCAGGCACCAATGACAGAGCACAGAGACAATCCTCCCAAGTCTGGCTTGGTGAGCCATTGAGCTTATTGGGGTTGTATAACTGAAAAGCCCAGGGCAGTGTGGTTAACCTCTCACAAAAACAACATAAACAGAACCTGCTGGACTTGCAGGCAGCACTACCAGAGTCTGCTTTCTATAGCAGTTGTTGGCAGCTGTGAGGTATCCTAAGGGAGAGCATTTTGTCCTTTAAGAGCTGGAAGAAGAGACCAAAGTTTTTTGCTGTTTCACTTGAATTGAGACCTTTTTATTTCAAAGTGTTAGTAGGGTCTAATGCAACACCAAAAGATCGAATCGCCTGCATCGGTCATCCGTAGATGAGGTGTGGAGCAGGTGTGGCAGCATGAAGGGACGGAGCTTCCTTATAAGGCATCTTATTAGATATAGATTACAAATACCTAAACACACGATTCTTATGACTACTTCATCTGGAGCTCTTGCACATCCTTATACCCACAATGGGTTTCCTAGGGCTCCAGCCTGGATGTTTATATCCTTGCCTTCTGTGCTTACTGGGATCCAACTTCCTGTTTCTGACAGGTGTTGATAAGCACCGTGGTTTTGCCTTTTTATGAGTCATACCTGGCTGCTAAAAGGGTTCCAGGCTGGGCAAACATCTTTACCCCTGGTGTGCTTTCTTCTAGGGAGAAGTGTACACAGCCTACTCTAACGGACTAAGTGCCTGTCCCAGGAGAAGCTTAGTTTTTTTTCACCTGTACTGTTCTTTCTCTTTGACCCTTTCAAATGTTTCAGGCTTCAAAGTGTTCAGGGACTGACAAGCACAGTACATGGGTTTTTGTCAGTCTTTACCTGGAAATTCTGGCTTGGTAGGAATCCTGCTGTCTGGAGACCTGGACAGACTCTCTGTCCCCCTGCCTTTCTCTCATGCCCCTTGTTTGAACACTTTATGAACAATGCACATAAGTGAGTCATTTAGATTCCACTTTCTAAAGATCATATTTTACCATGGACTCACTCCGCCAAGCCACGAAAGCCCCTTCCCCATCTTAACTCCCCTCTCTGAACAGAATCCTGTCTAGCCTGCTATTGTGTGACAAAACTTTTCCAGGGGAGACATAACACATGTCTACTCACCCTAGATAGGGATCCTGTGACAGACAAACCAAAGAGTGGATACCAGCAAAGTCCAACTTGGTGAACCACTGAGTTTAATTGGGAGCAAAAATGATTCCAAGGCAGCTCTGCACCAAAGCCCACTCCAGCGTGAGTGACAGCTCAGCAACACGGGGACACCTGGAGCACACTGCACAGCTTGCAGGCAGCTCAGCCGATGGAGAGTCCTACTAAGACCTCTGGCCTAAATCTCTTCCAAGCAGCTGGTCTGCTTTCTGAGTCTACTTTACAGCTCAACTCTGCTCTGCAGAGAGGGACTCTCACCTTTTATTGCTGGCTCTGGCAGGGAGGGGCCTAATGACAGTATCTGGTCAGTTTCAGGCTCCAAAGCTATTTTGAGTTGTTGCCCTTACTATTTAAGGAGCTTCCTGCAGGATGGAATGTTTCAGTCTCGAGGAAGGAGACACAGCAACTGGTGGGGGCACACACATGGCATTTCTTACACTCACTTCTGTCCTTCCTCCTTGTCGAATATGCTTTGACACAGGAACTCAACTGGCCATAACCAAGTATCCCAACGTGAGCCATTCTAGTCCCTCAGGGACTAATTCTCCTCACATTGCCTCAGATTACACTGCTTTGGTTTCAAGTGGGGGTGAGTCATTATATTAGTCACGTTCTCTGCTTCTAGGGCAGCCAGACCGAGCTCGTCTATCCCCGTGTTCCAGCAGCTTCACGGACAGGCTGTGAGGGACTCTTCATTGTTTTTAGGTGCAGTGTATTATTCCCTGGTTACCACAGCCCCCTGTACTGGCACATTATTGAGGCTGCCATCTGTTTGTTGGATTACAGGTTTTCTCTTCTGTACTAAGTTTAGATGTGAGGGATATCTTGTGCTAATCCTTTACCATCTTCCTTTTCACTGTTTGATTCTTCCCATGCATTTTTACTCTTTGGATGTTAGTAGGGGTTATTTAGCACAAAACTAGTTTGTACTCTACTCCTTGCACCCCACAGGTCGTGAGAAACAGCAGTCTAGCCCCTCCATCTTCGCCTCCCCCTTCCCTGCCACAGGGCTCACATGGAGGATGCATCTACATGTCTTTTTCCTGTTGCAGCGCTCTCTCTCAGGCTGGCCTGTTCATTCTGAGAAGACAGCTCAGCCTCTGTCGTATGTCTCACCACTCACAGCAGAAATCTGTATGCCAGCAGCCACTGCCTGCTTACAGTCCTCTCCAGTCTGTGCTGCTTTGGGGAATTGTAGTAGTCTCTAGACCATCAGCTGCTTGGGAGGCATCCTCTTACTCATCAAGGAAGAGTGCCACACCCCATACCACATAGAGGAAACTCGGATTGTCCCAGAGATGCTCCAGGTCTAAATAGTTCAGACTCAGTTGCACATCTTTTTTTTAAAGGTTTATTTTATGTAAGTGAGTAGCTGTCTTCACACACACCAGAAGAGGGCATAGGATCCCATTACAGATGGTTGTGAGCCACCATGTGGTTACTGGGAATAGAACTCAGGACCTCTGGAAGAGCAGTCAGTGCTCCTAACCACTGAGCCATCTCTCCAGCCCCTCAGTTGCACATCTTATCACCCATGTTGGGGTACACAACTACCACTACATCAAGGTGCCATCCCTTATGTACTCTATTCCTGTGCACCCCACAAGTTGTACTGTATTTCTTTGCTTTGTTCTCTATTCCTGTGCACCCACAAGCTGTAAGAAGCAGCAGTCTGTGCCCATGTTGGATTGCTGTGCGGATACTCCTCCACCTTCAAATAGATCAGCTTCAGTTGCACATCCTAGACTTCTTGGGCTTTGTTTGCCCCGGATTGGATGCTAGTTGCATTGTGTGACTTTTCTTGGGAATCTATGACCATACAGTCCTCCACCCCCAAGTATGATGCCAATGGCAAACCAAAGAAAGGATGATTGCACTCAAGTTTACTTGATGAAAGAGTGAGTTTATTAAGGTTACTTTGAGGAGCTTCAGTAACTTGGAGTGTATCACCAAAAGCCCGTGTCGGCTCATGTCATAAAAGCCACCCCACTTGAGTTTGCTGCACACGTTCCTAGTAGCCCATAGAAGCACCTCTTCCCCCAGTAGTTGTTTACTGCTTATGTATCCTTGCGGAGGAGCATCTTGAGTTTTGAATAACTCTCTTATGAAACGAACCCTCTCCCTTCCTTCCAGGAGGGATTGTTTAATTGTGTTGTTCTCAGATGTTTTCACCTCAGGACTCTTAATTCTCAACGGTGGAGTAATGCTCCTCCCTGACCCTCAGGGTTCTAAGATGCCTGAAATTGGATCATATCAAGTTCTGTATAAATTGTTTTCGCAAAACATATACCCAGTGTAAGGTTTGATTTATAAATTAATAAAGGATTAGCAGCAGTAATACAGAAACAGAAGAGCTGGTGGCAAATTCTGTGCAGGTAGTCTTGATCCTCTCCAGAAGTCTCTAAGTCAAGAACTCTCAAGGAAGCACGGTTAGCTCATTCTGTTGTATCGACGTCAGGAAAAGAACTGAAATGTCAGGAGAGTGAGGAGAAGCAACAACAATGGACAGATAGATTGGGTACCCTGGGCAGAACACAGAGCAAAGCTCACTTCGCCACACTGCTGCTTTATACATTACATTATTTGTTTCTGGTCTTCTCCATATAATGCTCCCAGTCAGTGGCTGGCTGCAGGCCACTAGTCAGAAAGCACTGTGGAGAGAGGAAATGACTCTGCTGAGTGTATGTTTGTGAATATGGGTTACATCTTTTGAGACTTACGTTATAAGTTAAATTGTAGCAGTAAAAATACATCAACTCCATCGTCTGAGAGTAAATAACACTTGCAGTTAGATAGTTTCTGAAACCAAGATTACTGAGCAAATGTGGTGTTCTGTGTTTTGAGTCAGTTTAATGACAGATTTTATAGAAGGCAACCCAATTCTCGCCTTTTCCCTGCCATTGGATCAGTTTAATGACAGATTTTATAGAAGGCAACCCAATTCTCGCCTTTTCCCTGCATTGGATTGAACTCATGAAACAGTTAATGGAGTGGAGAAGGAAAATACTATTTCAATAGTCTGTTTAAATAATAGATTTTTTTTTCTTTATAATAAAGGGTTTGGTTAATTCTTGTGAGGAGAGTTTTGAGCCTTATCAAAGAATTTTTCGTATTCCTGGTATGTTAAAAACTACTGACTTTATTTTACAGAAATGGATCTTATTGCTATATGGTTTGGCCTTCTGGGAAATAGTACTTTGGTATGCCATGCAGGTCTTTCAGAGTCCAAGCAGCACATGTGTTAGTAACACCAGTCTTAGAAAAGTAATGGTTATTGGGAAACTGCTAACATTATAAAAGCTTGTGTAATACTATGAAATTTGGCATTTGTCTAAAAGCTTAAAGTCTGTCTTTGGGAGCGAAGATTGTTGCTCACTTCTAAGTAACAGGTTCCCGTATTCATCCTGGAGAAAATGTAGGCCAAACGCAGATGTGCGGACTGGTCCTGGGTAGCTGAGTAATGAGTGAAATAGGCCATTGCATCCAGGTGCTTAGGTGACGCTCACTGTGGCACAGCCTTACTCAGAGATGCTCTTCAGAGGCTGCAATTCAGGCAGATTATTAACATTTGCATGAAGAATATTCTCACGTGAAATTGGCTCTGGAAAACTACCATGAAAATACCACGAAGTCCTGGCGATAAAGCTGGAGCCTACCGTTTGATGTCTCCCCTTGGGTAGTGTCGTGTTACAGTTTATTTGTGTTGAGAACACTATGGATGCATTTTCCAAATGACCAAGGCATGATGCTATGAAATCAAGCACCGTCGCTATTTGCATCGAGGAAAGCAGTACCAAGTATTGAACTTCTGAGATCCCCAGGAAAGATCTTCGAGACCACTAGGAACCCATAGCGTAGTGGGTAGTGTGAAGTGTGTTGATTAATACAGATAGCTCAAAATTTTAACATGGGTTTAAGAATCTGCCGATGGGTGTGGATAGTCTCGTATACACCACAATTTACATGCAATTTTCAGAATTATACATTCCCGCAGCTGTATAATCATAGTTCTCAAACGGGAAGGTTTGTTGCTGGGCCACGCCCCAGAGTTTCTCTTCTGGTTAGTCTGTAGCAGAGACTGATAATTTGCCTTTTTACCAAGCCCCAGAGTTGCCCATACTTTTGGGGAGCAGATTCCTAATCCTGAACTAATTTTATCACTGGTGTAGGGTAAGCTTGGGTTTTTAAAAATCCCTCCTCGCTGTTTTCAATCATGTGCAAAATTGAGAATCATTGTTGGAGGATACATAAAATTGAGTTAAGACTCCCATAGTTAGTGAGATGTTGTGGCAGTTGGTACTTGCTGTGCATGAACCTTCCAAGTGGTTTTGTATGTGAGAGAAACAGTCCTGTGTTCCTTAGATTGTACTTAAGGAGCCCTGGGTGCTGAGTCTGTGGAATAAAGTAGGTGCTGTAAAGTGCTGTATGTAGAATCCCAGAGTTTAGCTTGGAAATTTGTGCTGCTAGATTGGATTTCTCAAGAGAGTCTACTAGTTTATGTTCCTCACGCAGTCCTTACACCTTCAACAATACTTCCATAGTTTGTTTTTGAAATGCAGCAAACACAGATAAGCAAACACAAATCGTAAGTATATTATAAAGTGAATTTTCAGTGTTTATGCCTGGGTGTATGGGTACCCAGATTAAGAATCAGTACATCTGCAGCCGCAAGCTTGTCTGACTCTAGCCCTTAACCACACATGGATCAGCTTTTGAAGTAGGCGAGAGGATTTTGTCTGGTTACTTGTTGTGTGTGGTTTGGCTGTCCCGGGGCAGGAGTTTGTTTTAGTGCTGTGTTCAATCTGCTTTGACTGCTGCGCCTGGGTATTGTGAACAGTGCTCTTAGGAACGGTTCTGTGTGTCCCTAATGTCCTCATAGAAAATATATTTCTTAGCTTTTACACTCTTGTTATATTTGTTTATGGAGGTGAGGTGGTTGTGCCATGCACAAGTGTGGTGGGCAGAGGACAATTCGTGGAAGTTAGTTTTCTCCTTCTGCCACGGGACTTTGGTGACAGAGTTTTTTCTGAGCCATCTTGCAAGCCCAGTGTTATAATAAAGCAATCAAATAATATATTTTAATTTACATTTCTAGTGAATCATTGGTTGTGGTTAATCTTTTTCTCTGCCTTTGGCCATTTGGTTGTGGACTTTTTGTGTCACTCTAAATATCTACTGTGGACCTTTTGTGTCGCTCTAAATATCCATTGCTCTGCTTTCATTTAATCTGTCAGCCCTAGATTATTGCTTTTCCTTTTGTCTCCTTTTCTTCCATCCTGAGATGTTGTGTCTGCCTACATTCTTTTATCGTTTCCTTATTTTATGTTGTAGTCTCTCTAGTTTGCTTTGCTATGCACTGAGAAGTAGGGATTTAAAGAAATGGTTTTTCTGAACTATTCTAAAAATGGTTCAGTTGCTTAGAATTTATGTCGCGCGCCCAGTGTCTCACCAGCAGGAACACGCACGCGGACACCAGGATCCTTCTGCAGCAAAGCGTTTATTACATCTTGAAGAGGAGAGAGCCGGGGCCCAAAATGGTGCTGCTTATATACACCCTAGCACGGTGCGTCCACACCTGATTGGTCGCTTACCCATGATCTCATAGGCACGCCCTGGAGTGGGCAAAGACCTGGCGCGAACACACTCTTGCACATGCTCACACAGCTAGCTTCCTGAAAGGAAGTCGGGCTGGCGCAGTGGAAGCCAGCGCCATCTTGTAATGGCGAATGCTATCCCGTCTTTCCACATGGGGTGCAGCGGAAGCCAGCGCCATCTAGTGGTGGTGAATGTTATTGCGGCTTTCCACATCTCCCCCTTTTTGTTTTACTAGCATGAGGCTGGTCTAGGCCTCTGCAGTTCCATCCATCTGCTGTGGCTCCTGTCTTAGGTTGTTCCTTTAATGTCACAGCCTTATCCGTCGTAGGGTAACCCTATCACCACCGGGCCCCATGTCTTAGATTGGTCTGTGCATGAGGAAAGTTGCCCGTCTCTGGATACCGCAGTGCTGTGTGACAGTAACTGCTAAACGACCTAGGGTGAACTCTACAAAAGAGGCCAGCCAGCAAATGAGTTAGTGGGGAAAACATGATCACCCTATCGCGTGCAATGAGGAAACCTCAGCGATGTAGAAGGGCTGATCAAAGAATCATTGAGTCTCTCTCATCCCAGTGCAATGGATCCACAAATCCATGGGGTGCAAGAGCAGAGAACTCAGATGTCGACTAATTTTTGAGGATAGATAACCAAATTTCAGGGGAGGCCCTTTGTTCATGAGGGTGTGTTATCAACTCCCATTACCATTTTCAAAGAGCTGGGTCTATGGTTTTGTTTAGTTGTCTGAGCCAGAGCACTGAAAGGACAGTGAGTTGTCACAATTTACACTGAAATCATCACTCACTGATTTCATGTAGAAAACTTGCCTCTAGTAAAGCATTAAGTAATTGAAATCAATTGTAAACCACAAGCCACACATTGGCTATCAGCATATGAATTGAAAGCTTGATTTAAAAACAGTGGCTAAAGCACAGAATTTAATAATCTGTGCTGAAGCAGCAGAAACTCAAGAGAATAAACAAGTGATCCAATCATATATGTAGCCTTTTCATTAGATGAACCACCTATAAATGCACTAAGCGCATTTCCTATGGGTTGTATGCACAAATATACAGTTTCTTTTTAAAATACTTCCATGACTCTAGCCTACAATTCTGTATTAACACAACTGAAGCTTTATCTCCAATGTGGATAACAAAGAAAGACCTAAATCCTCTGGTAAGGTGAGGTACTTAGCCAATTAACATATCCTTAGTAGCTTAAAATTAGTTTCAAATATTCTTTTCTGGAGTAGTGCAACAGCTACTCCCCAAATATTAAAGCTCATTTTGAGAGCAAAAGTTTGTAGTAAAAATTTCCATATACACTTAAAGATTTAAAGTTCTAACTTCTTATATTGAAGAAGCAACAAAATTACATAATACAAGGCTGTTAGCAATCCTCTAAATCTATCTTGAAATGGCAGTTGAAGTAAGCAAACTGGCTGTAATGCTCTCACAAGTTCTAAAACCTCATCAATCCTTTGTAAATCCTGTAACAGTCTCTACCTGTCTGATTTTTTTTCTCAATTATAAATAAGTTTGAGTTAGTCAATGCAACACTGGCAATCCTTAATCACAATCCTTAAATTCTCCTTATAACACCAGAGCACAACCACAAGGTCACCTGAGTTCTGAGTATGTGACTAGGCAGCTGTTCTTGGGGCAGTGGAATTAGCATCAAAATACAGTAACTTCAGGGCAAACCACAACTTTGGAAAGCAAAACTCAACCTCCAACAACCTAGTCTCCAAAATCTAGTCTCCAGAGTCTGTCCTTCATGTTACAAAGTTTGACTGCCAATTCCTACATATGAACGCACGATGGTGTAGTCTCCAGTACCTCAACAAAGAGACATTGCCCTGAATTCTTCTAGAAGCCTGGTTTCTAAGATAAGAGTTCCATAAAAATATTGTCTCAATTTAGACCTGTTTCCCTAGGTTGGCTCATGCCACATCTTGTCTAGAATGACTCCATTCAAATTACCAGCTTTATGTCAACTTTCTGTTACCAATATTATACCTTTTTAACCATATCCAATAACTTAAAGGCCAATAGTCCATAACCAAGGCATGTAGAGCATATTTACACATTTAAAACCAATCAGAAACAAAATTGAAGTGGCTACACAAATCTTTAATATTTAGACCAAGCACCATTTTTACTTTTCTAGCTATGATTTTAAGAGAAGCACCTTGTCACCTGCTAAGTCTAATAATAAGTCAGGGATTTTTCTAAGAGAAACAGCCATCAGCTCCTGTACCAAAGAAGCTGAGGAGCTGTTGGCGCCTTTAAAATCAGCTCCTGTAGACGCTCACCCCCGAGCAGCTTCTCCAGCTGACCTATGCTCCTAGCTACAGGTGCAGGGCTCTAAAGGCCAATTGAAACTGCTTTTTATTTATTTGTTCCTTTTTTAAACGAGTTAAAACCAAATCAAGGTGTGAACGACCAGCAGATAAAGTTTTTACCATTTTCTCTTTTGAACATGAAACATAAAACATTTAAGCAACAAGAAACAAAAACCACAGACATAAACTGACATACATGGACAGCTTGGTGCACCAAGGACAGACAATAGACAAAGGGGAAAAACTAGATGGTGTCCCACCAAAGGAACCCAGATTCCAATAGGAGTCAGCAGAGAGGTAGGATTTCCCCTTTCCCACCACTTCCACGGTGACCATCCACGCGAGTGGAGTTGATATGGACGATGGATTGTCTCAATTCCTGGACTAGTCCATCAACGTGTTGAAACCAAATTCCTGTAAGATACTGAGATATATTACGGGATATCTGAGCAGCACGACTGACATTCACAAATGGTATGGAAGTGAAACGCAGTCCTGAATATTTCCACTCACAACCCAATTACATTAACTCCATCAAGCTGTGCATGGGCATTGAGATGTCCTTGGGGGTAGGGGGTAGGAAAAATGAAACCTGACTGGTCTCAGCTGAAAGTCCTTGAGACCAGGAATCCAAGTAGGCACACTCTGTAAAATACAGCTCTGAAGACAAAAGTTTAGAATTGAGATATCTTTTGTTTGATTCTCCTGAGTAAATTTTTCAGGCGGTCTACCTCTATCAAATCTGATCAGTATGACTCTGAAGTTTCCAGAGCCTAATCACACCTTTTACAAGCACAAAGACAAAATTTTTCTCCCAAAATACTGTGTTCCTTTTATCTCCTTTTCTTTTCTTTTTTTCTTTCGAGACCTTTTCTCCTTCCGACATACTTTCTTGTTGTTCTGCAAGGACCCTCTGACCTGTCCTAACGGCTGTAACGGCTTCCCACACAAAGAAAAAATAAACACAATTACCAGCCTTGCCCACAAAGGATCCATAACTTTCGGTTTCTTCACAGTGGCTCTCCACCTAGGCCCATATCTTTCTTCTTCATAGCGAGCTGCCTCATCTTCTAGATCCTCTTCCTCAGAGGGGCTAAGCTCGTCTGTTTCTGAACTATCAAGCCCCAAAGCCTCTAACTCCTTTACCAGATAAAGGCTTTTTTTTTTTTCGGGGTTTTCTCCTCCTTTCCCTCTTTCTCTCCCGGGGCGTCCTTTCCCCTATCTCTCGCTTCCTCGGATCTAAAGTCCTTGGAAGGGTCTTTTTTCTTATGTGCACCTTTTCTCTTTGAGCTCTTTAATCTTTCATTCCGCTCTGTTTCTGACATGCTGTATCAAGACCAAACATGCCTCTCAGAGCTTACCCTAGACACTGCAGTTCTGAATCCTCTCGGCGAGCGGAGGCTCTCCTCAGCGCCGGCGATGGTGAGGCGTTTTTCCGGGTTTCGGCACCATATGTCACGCGCCCAACATCTCGCCAGCAGGAACACTCGCGCGGACACCAGGATCCTTCTGCAGCAAAGCATTTATTACATCTTGAAGAGGAGAGAGCCGGGGCCTAGAATGGTGCTGCTTATATACACCCTAGCACGGCGCGTCCACACCTGATTGGTCGCTTACCCATGATCTCATAGGCACGCCCTGGAGTGGGCAAAGACCTGGCGCGAACACACTCTTGCACATGCTCACACAGCTAGCTTCCTGAAAGGAAGTCGGGCTGGCGCAGCGGAAGCCAGCGCCATCTTGTAATGGCGAATGCTATCCCGTCTTTCCACATGGGGCGCAGTGGAAGCCAGCGCCATCTAGTGGTGGCGAATGTAATTTGTTAACAAATTAAGATAAAATGAAGCTTGAGGGTTTAAAAAATTGTATTAGTGTTTGTGTGTTTTTCTCTGGGCTTTTTTTAGTTATGATTCATTCATTGTATTGCATTTAGTTTTTTCTTCCTCTGAGAATACCACCATTGTCTGAGGAGCTCTCCGATGCGATAAAGGAGAGTGGACTGAAAACCACTAACAGAATTCAAGGCTTGGCAGTTTTTCTTTCTTCTGATGCCACTGTTTCTATTCTACACTTAGCTTCTAGTTCTCTACTTGTTAGACGTTTTCTTTCTGAAGGACTTTGGAAGTTTTTAGCAGTGGAAGTTGTTGTTCTCACTGCAGCCTGTGAGCTCTTAGTCTGGAAGTTAGATTTTCCTTGAGCATGTCATTTTTGCAGAGCTTCTTCTCTTCCTAGCCTCGTCACTCCTGTCTCTTCTTGAATTCTTGCCTTCTGTACCTGTTCTGAGCCTTCCAGAAGAGCTCTTCAGGCTTGGGTTTCTGGATGATGAAGTATGCATTCTAGGCTGTGGGAATGTTGATAGGTGTGCTAGGACCCAGAGCGCCCCAGGGTGACTTCTTTAACTGTGTTCCTGGCATTTTCTACACCTTCCTTTTTCTCTAAATGCTGCCACCTTCGATGTAATTGTGCACTTGGCCTCTGGCCTGCTTGCAGGATTTTCCCTCTACTTTGGCTGGAGCTGCACTGGAAATCCTGACTTCATATTTTACAGCAGTGAAGGGGACACAGTGCCAGTGTTGATTGTAGGCCTTCCCTGGTCCATCACCTGTCTAGGCAGGGTAATTATCTTCTGCTATTGAACTCGTCTTTTTGAATTGGAATCTAACAGTCTTTTTTTTTTTTTTTTTTCTGTCCCAATCTTGGGACAGTTTATTTTTACTCCCCGTCTCTTACCTTTTTTGTTTCTGGTAGTTTCTCCATTAGGTTCAAGGAAAGCACTCTTTTATTTCTCTGTACTTTAACATAAACTTACTTATTTTCTTTCTTTCTTTCTTCCCCCTAAACCAGGTTCTATAAGATAGAATAGTTTTCAGTTAGGGTCTGCTTTTGACAAATGAGAAATCAGCAGGGAACTATACTCCTTTGTGACTTCTGATCAGATGACTAGGAGCTAGCATATCTTCTAATAATTAAAAGCTAATATCATTGCATTCAAAGTGAGGAGGGAAAGCAA